>NC_064849.1:139368471-139468471 GCF_024139225.1 Suncus etruscus | reverse complement strand
GAAACACCATTATTCAACTAAACATGCTGAGGAATGTGCAAAATATCTAGGAAGTGAGAGAGCCAAGCATTTGCCAGTCTTCAAGCATGTCTAATGAGGCAACAAGATTTCTTCAAGAAAGCAACCAAAGAGAATGTTGCATCAGTCAAAGCTAGTTACATGGTTAGTGAGATGATTGCTAAGGCAGGGAAACCACTTACAGGAGAGTTTGTTGAAAAATGCATGTTATAAGCTGCAAGTATTATCTGTCCGGAAAAGAAATGTCAAATTAGCAAAATCAGCCTTTCTGCCAACACTGTGGCAGAGCGCATTTCTGACATGTCAAGTGACATATATCATCAACTGTGTGAGAAAGCCAAATGTTTTGATGCATACTCAGTTGCTCTTGAAGAGGGCACAGATATAACAGACACTGCGCAGCTCACAATTTATGTCCGTGGTGTTGATTGCAATTTTGAATTGACAGAGAAGCTGCTCACAATAATTCCAATGCATGGCCAGACCACCACTAATGAGATATTTCAGCATCTGTGTGATGTCATTGAGAATGCAGGTTTGCCATGGAATAATAACTGATGGAGCGCCATTGATGACAGGGAGGAAAAATGGACTGGTGGCACTTGTTCAAAAAAACTTGAAGAGGAGGGTGTAGAGAAGGCCATTGCTCTTCACTGCATTATCCAGCAGCAGGCCCTTTGCAGTAAATGCCTGCCATGTGACAATGTGATGTCTGTTGTTGTGAAATGCATCAACTAAATCAGATCCAAGGGCTTAAAGCACAGGAGGTTCCGTGCATTTTTAGAGGAAATGGAGTCAGAATATGGAGATGTGCTCTATTTCACCGAGGTACGTTGGCTCAGCAGGGGAAAGGTCCTGAAAAGATTTTTTGAGTTGAGAGAAGTGAAAGCCTTCATGGAGAAGGTTGGGAATGCTGTTTCTGAGTTGAGTGATCAAAAATGGCTCATGGATTTAGCTTTTCTTGTTGACACCACACATAAGCTGAATGTACCAAACAAGATGTTACAAGGCCCGGGGCAGCTTATCAGTGCTGCCTATGACAACATGAGAGCATTCTCCACAAAACTTGTGCTATGGAAATCCCAGCTTTTTCAGAAAAACCTTTGCCATTTCCCAGCATGCAAGGAACTTGTGGATGCAGGCATACCATTCAGTGGTGAGAAATATATTGATGCTATTTTTAAGCTAGAGAAGAAATTTGATCACAGATTTGCAGACTTCAAAAAGCACAGAGCTTCTTTCCAAATTTTTGTGGACCCCTTTTCCGTTGATGTGCAAGATGCCCCTCCTGTGCTTCAAATGGAGCTCATTGACCTGCAATGCAACTCTGATCTCAAAGCCAAGTTCAGGGAGATTAGTGGAAAAGCAGACACGCATGGGCAATTTTTGAGAGAATTGCCCCCCAGCTTCCCTGAGCCTTCCCAAATGTTCAAGCGCACCATGTGCCTTTTTGGGAGCACATATTTGTGTGAAAAGTTATTCTCCACATTGAACTTCAATAAGTCAAAGTATAGGTCTAGACTTAATGATGATCATCTTCAAGCCATACTGAGGGTTTCAACTGCTTCCTCTCTAAAGCCAAATGTGGTTCAGATTTGTGAGAATCGCCGTCAAGTCTCTGGCAGCAAGGAATAGGCAAAAGATGCATGTTCAGAAGAACTGTTCATGATCTTCACTCAATGTTCTATTCATTTTCAGAAGAAATAATTAAAACTGTTAATAATGACGTTTGAGGACTTTTTTTTTTTTTTTTTTTTTTTTTTTTGGTGAAATCCCTTATGCAGCCCTGCCTCACCCCAACTGCCTTCTGCGGCCCCCAGGTAAATTGAGTTTGAGACCTCTGATTTAGATAAAGCTGATTTTGAATTAATTTAATAGATGAGAGAGAGAGAGAGAAAACCCAGGGCTTAGGTGATACTATTGATTAAATTTGACCATTATTTAATGAAGCAATGTTTATCCTAACTACTTAAATTTGACTGTAGTTACTTAGAGCCTAAAGAGTTCTGACTATAAACATCTTATAGTTGATGTGATATTGACTTTTAACAATTGTAAAATTACGGGGCCGGAGAGATAGCATGGAGGGTAAGGAGTTTGCCTTTCATGCAGAAGGTCATCGGTTCGAATCCCGGCGTCCCATATGGTCCCCCGAGCCTGCCAGGAGCGATTTCTGAGCGTAGAGCCAGGAGTAACCCCTGAGCGGTGCTGGGTGTGACCCAAAAACCAAAAAAAAAAAAAAAAAAAAAAAAAAAAACAATTGTAAAATTACAATTGTAATTTTAATTAGTAGAGTTCTTAATAGTTTGAAATAATAACAAAACTAATTTGTGTGGAATGGAGAAAGTTATTAATAAACTTTATAGAGAACATTTTGAATTTTTTAATATGATTTTTACTGCTATACAATATACTAGCCATATATATAAAATTCCAATAATCTGGCAAAGCAAGCGTGTTTCATTTTTCTGTTTCAGAGAATCAGGCGTCTGAATTCTCTGATTGAACCAAAGCCTGCATGGCTTTGGGGGGAGAGGGAAACCCAACCGTATATTAGATTTCCAAGAATAGTTGTTTTTTACAAAATCTGTATAAGCAAGAAAGTTATGAGAGATGAGAGGAAAGGAGGTTCAAGTAAAATGAAAGCCAGCAGTTTTTCCAAGGATATACCTTCAGTAATTGGGATTCTATTTTGTGTCTCATTTCTCACATAGACTAATTTAGAAACATACAATTCATTAGAATTAGCTTGCACCTCAGGAAGTGGATTATTAAGTCACTTAGCTCACATTGATGTTTTCAAATGCCCAAACTCCCAGCCTTGGAGGACAGTGAGTCTTTAATGATAATTTATTCTTTTTTGGTCCTTATTACCATCCAGATATCGGGTACCCTAGACACTTCCTAGACTCCAGAGAACTCAAAGTGGGGTAATTTTCAGAGGATACCAATTAGCCCAGTTTTACTTCACAAAGAAGCAAAGATTGCCTTGAGGTGAAAAATTCTGCCTTCACTTGAATTATTTTTATTGTTGTTGCTTTTTAGGGGCCTTTAACTCTCTTTATTGTTAATCATTAGAGGTCAGTAAAGAATGTTGTCATTCACTCATTATTTCATTAGCTCAATTCTTCAGCCTAAAGACATAATTCCTCTTGTTATGAAAACAATGAAGATAGAAAATATACCTTCTACAGAAAAGTAACTAATTTTACTTTTATGAATAGCAGTTTATTGACCTTCAAAAGATGCCCTGGGTGACTTATAATTGACTGTTCCTAGAGATAAAAAGCCGAAGATTTTTGCACAAGTCCTATAATGGGTTGTTTCATGACAGCTTAATTACCCAAGACTCCAGAGAAGTGAGTTAATAAACCCAGCCACTTAAAGGCTTCTAAATAATGTATTGTTGGTGTATTTTTATGTATATAGATATAAAGAAGAACAAAAGGGCAATTACCACCAAAATAAGAAATTATTATTTTCCTGTATTTTGTTATTTTATTCAATACTTTTTTGAGTATTATTGTGTGCCAGTCATTTTACTGGTACCTAGCATCTTTATTTTGTGACAATAGAAACTGATCCATTTGTATCCTCAGTATAGAGTAGTTAAGTGTTATTCCTATACTTAGCACCTCTTTCTACATAAGAAGACCATGGAAGGTTTATTTATTGTCTTGAAATATTTCATTATTCTCAACATTATGTACATTCTGCACTTCTTTTGAATATCACAGTATTTAATTAGCTTTCTGGTTTTATAGTGAGTTCAATAACTAGAAGAAGATCAAAGATATTTTGCTTTAATTGGGACAAGCAGCCATTTTTGTGTTTGAAAACTAGTTTTGCGATTACAATATTTATTCATAAAACGTTCAAATTGTATGATATTCTATTCTTATGTTTGGTATGAAATCTACTATTACCAGTGAAACTGACCCCAAAGTAATAAAGAGCTGAGCTCAAAATTAAAAACTTGCAGCTTTTCTAGGTGGAGCATGTGTTCTTTTCCTTGTCTTTGGCCTACAATGATAACAGGATGAGCCCATACTCAGAAATCTTTGCTTATGTTTTTAGATAAAATAAGCATTTTTTTTTGTTTTGTTTTTGGGTCACACCTGGCAGTGCTCAGGGGTTACTCCTACCTCTATGATCAGAAATCACTCCTGGCAGGCTCAGGGGACCATATGGGATGCTGGGATTCGAACCACCATCCTTCTGCATGCAAGGCAAACACCTTTCCTCCATGCTATCTCTTCGGCCCCTAAAAGACAAGCATTTTAAGGGACAAGTGTAGAAATTTATTTATTTATTTATTTATTTAATTTATTTATTTATTTATTTATTTATTATTTTTTGTAGTTTTTGGGTCACACCCGGCAGTGCTCAGTGGGTTATTCCTGGATCCAGGCTCAGAAATTGCTCCTGGCAGGCATGGGGGACCATATGGGACGCCGGGATTCGAACCGATAACCTCCTGCATGAAAGGCAAACGCCTTACCTCCATGCTATCTCTCCGGCCCCAGAAAGAAATTTATTTATTAGACTGTTATGCACCAAATTGCAACCCACTCTTTCTCCAAAAGTATGTTACCTATTTTTTTTCTCTTATAAAACTGGTTTCATGGATAAGGGATATGACTCAATGATAGGTAGAACACTAGCCTTGTATGCAAATAGTCTTGCTTTGATCCCCAGGACCAAAACAAACAACTTATTTATTTATTTTTATTTTATATTACTTTATTATGAAATAATAAATTATTTTATAATTGTTCATATTTCTGTTCATTTACTCAGTGTGAAACCTGGACCTGTTTGGCTGAACACAAAGCTAATATTCTGGCAGGAATTGAAGAAAGACATGCATGTAGTTCTTCATCAATAGCTCTTAGTCTCTCTGTTTTTAGAACAAACAACTTCTTATAACTGCAGACAAGATGGTTAGTTTGAAGATCTTTCTGTTATCTTCCAACCTGCCAGATGATTACCATACCAATAAATTCTTTTTGACCATGTCTCTTGACTGATTTGCTCTTGAATGGCAGTAGAACTAGACCTTCACAGTACTACCATGTGTGTAACATTGGCACACATATTTCAGTTTTTTTTTTTTTTTGGGCCACACCCGGTGGTGCTCAGGGGTTACTTCTGGGCTATCTGCTCAGAAATAGCTCCTGGCAGGCACGGGGACCATATGGGACACCTGGAATCGAACCAACCACCTTTGGTCCTGGATCGGCTGCTTGCAAGGCAAACGCTGCTGTGCTATCTCTCAGGGCCCATATTTCAGTTTTTTTATAAGTAAAATTAAAACCGATAGGATATATATGTATATGCGTGCACAATTGTAAGTATATAACAATAATCATCATAATTACGTTAGCATATTTAGCATATGTAATCTAGAATTAAGTGCAATATGGAACGGCATGTTAGTGATTATATTTAAAAATCAATAAGCAAATTTATTGATACATAAATATCATATAAATATATTACATATAATTATTATGTATCATAGATAACATATTGGATATATGATATATTATATATCTGATATAATATACACTATATTATATATTAATTCATTGATATATAACATAATGTGTTATATTATATCATTATATAAATATATTATATATAAACATAAAATATAAATATAATAAAACTGAAAATTCTTAGGAAGTTATTTTTTGAGAACCATAGTCCATCACTTAATATGCCTACCATATCAATCCTCCCTCTCCCACCCTGGAACAGAGAACAGATTGCTGTTTTTCTGACAAACATCAAGTCACATAATAATTTTACATATAAAAACTATGTCATATAAAAAATCTGTGTTTTTAAACATTGGCCATATGCTGAGAGGCATTCAGAAAATAATTTAGGGAGAAGCTGACTACTTTTTCATCACTCTGTCATTCAGTGAGATAGCAGGCATGAATTGCAACCCAATTTAATTAATTTACTTTTTCCTTTTTACCAACTCCTCCAACTATCTCGTGATACCATGGATAATTGAATTCCCAAAAATTACATGTGAAGCAATTGCTCTTTACTAACATCTTGAAATGCAAAGCTCATTAATTATTGTTTGAGAAAAGTAAGTCAGGTTGTGTCACATAAGACATAATTCTTCTCCTCTGAGATTAGTCCTGGATTATTTACATATTATTGCAAATGATAGCTGTGCTAGAACATTTTTATGCTTTCTTAAATGTTCCTGAATTGGACTAAAAAGACTTCCTTAAAGCTAACACCCTATTTTAAATCATTTATCGTTTCTTTTGTTAAAGAAATTATATTTCTATTTTAGTATCACTTACAATCTATATAATTTTTATTTTGGCCACACCCAAAATTATGCTATGCATGTGTCTTACTCCTGACTTTGACCTCTGAGATAACTCAGTTCAGGGGATTATATTGAGTGCCAGGGCTAAAACGTAGTTCCAGTATTTGCAAGGCAGGAGCCCTACTGACTGTTGTATTGCTCCAGGTCTACAATATTGTTCTTGTTTGGATTCATGCATAACACATTGCAGTATTGCATCCTCCACCAAAGCGTTCACTTACCTCCACCATTGTCCTAGGGTCTGTTCCACCCTTGTCCTTCCATAAAGCCTCCATTTTGGTAACGCCTACTTTTAGTAGTTTCAGTTTGAGGGTTCTTGGCATTTATTATTCCTTAAGATGTTTCTTTATATTCCATAGATGAGGCAGATTATTCTAAAACTGTCTCTGGCGCATTCAAGTAGTAACAAATTGCATAATTTTATCTTTTCTTAAATCAAAGTAACATTACATTGTGCATGTGCATCTTGGTTTCTTAATCCAGTCATTTGTTCACGGGTTATTTTCAGATTTGGGTTTATTATGAAGAGTGTTGTAATGAAATAGGAGAAAAGGAATGTGTTTTTGGAATAGAGCTTTTTGAATCTTGGTGTAGATTTTGTGTCTCATTCTGGAGGATGGCTTTGTAAGATGTGATGAAGAGAAAACAACAACAACAACAAAACATCTTCAAGCCAGGCTTTTCTAAAGTGGAAACAGGAGGAGTTTCTTCTATACAGTAACTGCATTTATTGGTTTGCTTAATTGGGAGTTTTTCTGGGGTGAGCTTTCATTGAAATTTGTCTTGCTATGAGATCTTCATAATAGTTCTTCTTTTGCTAGAGTATGGAAATTTTTCTACACTTCACTTTTCTTAACCTTTTCTATATTATCCTCATTTAATATATTCTGATGTAGTCGATGCTTACTCATTATCCCTCTCCTTGCCTAAGCATTAAGTTCCTCAAGTCAGGCTTATTGTTTTGTTTCCTAATGCATTCCACTTTTCTATAATTCTTCTGGGAAAACAGAATATACAAAATAAAAATACACAAAGAAGAAAGAAAGCAAGGAAGAAATTGCCAGAGCATGCCTAAGCTTTTAGGGGGGCTCAGCCCACCAGATGTATCCTCAGATTTTCCTAGTGGGTAGAACTAATTTAACCCCCCATGGGGTTCCTCAAAAGGCTCGCTGTGGATGTCTTTTTCCCCTGCGTGGACAGTTGAGGAATTTCCAAAGAGACGCCTGGCATTACATTTTCAGCCATATTTGACTATCTCTCCTTTGTATATATCAGGCAAAGTAATAGCCTCTATCAAATAATTTGGCTCAGAAATTCCAGCACCAAAGTTTATTTGAGAACCCCCTTTTCTGGATATAGTCAGCTCTAAAAGCAAAGACAATTTTTCTCTCCTTTTCAAATATGTCCTTTGCAGCTGCAGTTTCTGGTAATCAAGGGTGTAACCAGAATACAGATTTTGACTTTTGACCCTTGTTTAGAAATAGGGAAGCTCATTCCTGGGATTTGGACGAGAATTGCTGAGACACAGGAAGTCCGCAGCAAGAAATGTCAATTAAGTTTAATACTTACCTCTGCCTGTCTGGACTGTCCAATTTCTTAAAAATATGTTTTTATTGTGTCATCTTACTGATAGGATAGGAACATATTATAATCATTGTTGAAAAGTTTCACAAATATGTTTAATTAAATGTTTAATTTTGGTTTAATTAAATGTTATTTGAATGGTCGGAGGTAATACATCAGTTACGGCACTTTCCTTACATGCAGGCAACCCTGTTTTAACCCACAGTAACAAATAGGGTGTCTCAATCCCCACTAAAAATGATCTTTGAGTGTAGAGCATGTAGAGCCAGGACTAAGCTCTGAACACTCTGGGTGTGATCTCTTCAAAGAAACAAAAAAATAAAGCAAAGAATTTTAAATATTGTTTGAGACTGAATTCAGGGTTTAGTAAAAAGGGCCTCTTTTCAAGAAAAGATTTACTAGTGTCAGAGCAATAGTACAGTTGGTAGGGAGTTTGCCTTGCAAGTGAACAACTTGGGTTCAGTCCCTGGCATCTCATATAGTCCCCCAAGCACTGTCAGGAATAGTTCCTGAGTGCAGAGCTAGGAGTAGCCTCTGGTTACTCTGTGTGTGTGTGTGTGTGTGTGTGTGTGTGTGTGCCTCAACACAATCTCCACCATCAACAAACAATGATTTGCTAAATAATATGTACAGTAAGATAGTAGAAAAGGTCACTTGAAGATAGAGCTCTGACATTTCAGTTTTGTTCATTCCAACACGTGGTGGATACAAGACACACTAACTTTTTCCACTCTTCAAAGAATACTGATAATAGCAAATTGGATAAATTCTGGTATTATACAAAATATAATGTAAGTAATAAACAGGATTAAACTAAAATGTAAAGATAAAAACACCAAAATATCAGTTTGATTCTAACAATATAAACAAGTAAATTACCCAAGATATTTGAAATTAATTACAATGAAACATGACATATGATATTATACTGCTTAAATATATTAATGTTTTGAGAAATGCCTTCAGAAATTTTGTTACTATGAGGACATCATATAATAACTAAACATTTTGCATTGGTTGTGTGTATTATTTTAAGAGGGATTTGCTTCTGTATCTGACCTTCAATCCTAGTCAAATTTCTCCAAATTTTTTGTAGAACCTTCTCAAAGTTGATGAGTCTCATTATTTTGAATGAACCAGATTCTTTAACTTACTTTGCTCCTATTCTTTAAGATTGTGGTTCTGGTAGAATTGGGCATATGTGACTTAAATAGTAATCATTATTGATGTTATACTTCAGTAATTTTTAACCACTTTCCATGTTTTTCATGATCAAAACTTGATACAAGTTCTTACTGGCAACATTATCAGTGGATTTTATATGTGTAGAGTCCTCAATGAACAAAATTAAGAGATTTAGTTAAAAGCATGTACAAGATGTGTCAAATGCAATGATGTAATTACAGACATAGAAAAGTTGAGCCCACCATGGTTCTATGCTATCTAAGTATCGACTGTTCCTTGTGTCCTAAAAAAATTATTTGCTCTTTACTTATAGACTCTTCATGTCAGTATTGGATTATCTTTGGCTACTGAAGGAAATATATAGCAGCACTGATTCTATGCTGAGTCAAGGATTCTCTTCAGTTTCTGATTCAAAACTCAAATATTTAAAAAATTTTGATAAAAATCAAAGTGAAGCTGAAATCAAATTACAATGAGTGAGGCAAGTTGGAATAGGAGGGAAAAGAGAAACTGACAACATTATTGTAGAATCCACAGCCACACTGAGTTTCCATTTATTTCTTTCCAATACCACATCACCTATCCAAACAGTCCCAAGAGTGATTTTAATCACTTATTTGAAGTAACTATGCCTGACAAGAACTGAGTTTAATAAGAGCTAGAGTTTTGTCCAAGTCTTTTCTGCTCTCTACTTCTCACTGGCAAGATATCTGGTATATTAAAGGATTCAATCAATAGTTGTAGTGTGGATTCATTTTATGAATGAACAAATTAATTGATGAAAACTTGGCTCCTAGAATATCTCACTTGGCAGACTATCTTGTTATTATTCTTTTCTTTGTTTCACTTATTTCTACACTGAGAATTATTTTTTGCTCTTCTTTGCCCAAGGCTGAAAGACTTAATCTTTTTAAGGAAAATTCCCTAATAACAGTTTCAACAATAAAACAAATCTGACTTGGATATATTTGGTTTGAATTTTTCTTATCCATCACTTTCATTTTTATAAATAGTATATTTATAGTATACTAATAAAACAAAGCAAATATGATACATAAAATTGCTATAATATACTCATAACCTAACTTGAGCATACATTTGGCTAAGTAACTGTAAAAAATATTTTTTCACAATAAAATAGGTTACTTGAGGTCTCTGAAGCTGGTGCTTTGTTTATTTGACACATTTTTCAGACATATATTACCAATAATTTTAGAGGTCTCAGGATAGAAACATTCCTTCTCCCTGGATTCAGAAAGTCTATCATCCTGAGGTCTAGAATTATATAAACTCCTGATATTTTTGGCTAGAGAGGAACTTTCATGAAATGTCCTTCCTACTTTTAGAATGTACACTTAACACTAAAAAAACTGCTGGCAATTGTATAAACAATCTATTATTTATTTTAAGGAGTCTATTCTACTGCATGTAACTTTAAAATATAATCTTTAGAAGTTGGAGTTAAAGGACTACTTCTCCATTTCATTAAATTACAGCAAGAACATTAGACTTGTGCGAATATATGACTCATTCTAGTCCCAAGGATTCTGACTCTGGATAAGTTTCCCCTGTCCTTTCTTGTCATACCTCTGCTCTTTGCCCTTTTGATATGCAGCTTTGATTTTGACCAAATACTTTTCTGTGATCAACCAAACATATGTTCCATCACTCAAAAGAAGCTTATGAGAGTTAATCAACCATAAATGTGATTATGGATGATAATAAATTCTTCTCAATTAATATGCTGCAGCTTAGCAGGATCTTGTTAAAATATCACTTTGCATGTACAACATTTCATAATCACACATATGATTTCACTCAGTATTCACACCAAATACTGTGAAGTAGCAGGTGTGGGTAGAATATTATCTTGGTTTTATAGATGAAAACATTATGGTTACAAGAACCTAAATGATTTGCTGCTGGTAATACAATTTGTAGCAATGTCTGAATTGAAACTAGGCTGAGTCAAGATATTAAAGTCTTTCCACTGGCATTTGAAAGGGTCAGATAATAAAATTGTAAGATTACTGTGGCAGTCAATAGGCTATGGAGATACAGTATCTCTTTTCCTGCTCCTTGAAGTTCTTATTTGCTTCTTTGGCTTTAAATTTCTCTTCTTCCTGTCTCTCTTTCCTTATCCTAACTTTAAAGATTAATTATTAATCCTGATAAGCCTAGCACTCCAATAATTAGAAAAGGTAGAGAAATCTAGTCATACCCTAAATAAGATATTAGGAAAATTATGTCAAGAAACTTCTGAATGTTGTTTCTCCATCTTATTGATAACCCATTTATATACAAAATAATTCCTAGGATTAAGCTTTAGTTCATTTGAGTTATTGCATGGCAGACCATTTATAAGCTACAGATTTTGTTTAAAAATAAAACTCAGGGTTTTAAAATTAACAAAGTATGTTATTATTTTAGAAAATGTTAAACAGGCAATTCAAGAATATAAAAATACTGCTTTATTTCACTTTGATAATTAACCTCAAAAAAATTTCAGCCTGGTTGTTGGATCTTACTACAACCATGGTAAACTAGATTTCCATTCAATTAACTACTGCCCAGGAAAAAGGGGACCTTATCAAATTATTTTAAGCATTCATACTACTGTAAAACTTAATGAAATTTCTAGGTTTTCAGGATTTCAGGTTTTTAGGATTAAATCAATTTCATTTATTATGATCTATAAATAGACTGATAAAGGTGTGTGAATCTACACTTATGAACTCATTGAGAACTTAAAACTCCATTTTAAGAGAAACTAGATTTTACTATTCTCATTTAAAAGTTAAGTGCCATGTCTTTTTATCTGAGCATGTCTTTTTACAAAAGTTCAATATGAGTTAATACTTTATTTTATAGAAAATCATCAGAATGCAATAAAGAAAAGAGACAATGGCTTCTGTTATAGCCTTTATTTATTTTCTCCTTAAATATCTGTTCTCCCTGAGCCAAAGAAACTTTTTACCTCCTCTAGGGCCTAGTATAATTTTTAAAACTTTTAAATTTTTATTTCTCATTAAGACTGACAGCTTTGAAAACTAAAAGCCCTTGCTGGGCCCCATTAATACTAAGCAACTATTAGAATTTACTCCTTTGCATAGATAAGTGGCCCCATGCTCTTTTTCATTGGAGACAGCTCTAGAAGACGGTCCATCTAGAAGATGGACCATTACCCAGGTACCCCTTAAAGATCTAAGGAGTGAAATCTCTAGAACAGAATATTGCTGGCAGATAGAGCCCTTGTGATGAGGATTATTTTAAGAATAATAAAATCAAGAAGAAATTACCTAGTCCTGAAATAGCCCAACACATGAAGACAATACCTCTTTGAAATTCAAATTTCTTTGGAGATGAAGAAAATGAGATATCACCCAAAGAAGAGTAACCTCATCAGAAGATAATCTAAAGGTCTAAAGTCTTAAGTCATTATAGGTCTATGGTTTTTTGACATACATAAAGATTAATGTTTATATATGCAGAGAATTCTCAATCAAGACAATTGAAGGTTGGTTTCACTCACAGGATAAACCAACCTAGTTTTGTTCAGAGACTTATGCTATTCCCTCGATGTGACATTCTGAATGCAGTATCCTTAAAGTTATTTCTTTTCTTTTAAATATAAATTACTTTATTTAAAGATCATGAATCACATAGTTAATATAGTTAATAGTAATACATCTGTTTCCAGATAAGTGGGAGTGAAATTATTAACAAAGGAAAAGGAAAAAAAGAAGAAAGGAAATGAAGTACAGTAACAAGAAAAAAGGAAAGAGACAAAAAAGCTTATGATATAGCTATTATTTATTTTCTCCTTAAATATCTGTCATCTCTGAGTCAGAGAAACTTTTTTACCTTCCCTAAATTAAGCTTAGTATTAGTTTTTAAATTTAATTTTTTAAAATAATATCTTTAAGCACCTTGATTACAGACATGATTGTAGTTGGGTATCAGTCAGATAAAGAACAACCCCCCCCCTCACCAGTGCAACATTCACACCACCAATCCCCACCCTCCATCTTCCTTCCCCCATGCCTGTATTCAAGGCAGGCTTTCTACTTCTCTTACTCATTGACATTGTTATGAGAGTTGTTAGTGTAGTTATTTCTCTACCTGCTCTCACCACTCTTTGTGGTGTGCTTCATGTCATGAGCCAGTCATTCCAGCCCTCATCTCTATTGTCTTATACTTTTTAATTTTTATTTATCATTTAGACTGACATCTTTGAAACCCAAAAAACTTTGTCTGGGCCCCATTAATACTAGGCAGAAAATATTAAACAATTGTGAAAATTATTGAATTTCAAATTGAGGTCATTTGGTCAAAGTCAGAAGTTTTAGTAAAGTCTTGTTGCTAGTTAATTTGTTATTTCTTTAGTTCCTGAGCATCAGATGGTTTTAAATACACATTGGTATCTAAATTGGTGTGTTCATATGGGTATGCCAATATTCTTAACCTAGGTGGAAAGTCCCATGTAGGAGGTTGAGAGAAACCTTATACCCAAATTAAAACAAAGGATATAAGCACAAAGATTCCCTAGGACCATGAGTATGATTCCTGTACAAACAAACTTATGTTGTCTGCATCTCCCCTCTTTTTTTTTGGGGGGGGGCACACCCGATGACTCTCAGGGGTTACTCTTGGCTATGCGCTCAGGAATCTCTCCTGGTCTGGGAGACCATATGGGATACCGGGGGATCGAACAATGGTTTGTCCTGGACCAGCTGAATGCAAGACAAACACCCTACTCTGTGTTATCGCTCCAGCCCCTGCATCTCCCCTCTTGAAATGTGCATTTTCCTATATTCATACTGAGTAGGGAACCAGGATTCTCTCCATCTTTGAAGAAGTCTGCATTCCATTTTCTCTTGTGATCTAATGCCCTTGCCCTTTCTTATCCTCTCACTCTGCTTCCTCAGTACCATCATATAAAATCTGTTTTTACTTCATTGCTTGTCTCCACTGAATTTTTTTTTCTGTGAGGAAAGGCAATGAACTTGAAAGACTTGGGTAAGATCTAGGACTGAGCCTCTTTTTCCAGCAAAGAATAATTACTCATTCCAGCCTGAGGCCATAGTTCTCCAAGAAACCATGCCAGGCAAACCAGGAGGACAACAAGAGACTACAACCTACTGGGATTGGCAGGACTTGAGGTCTGTGCCATACTAGGACTATCACACACTTCATGGGTCCTAGGTCTTCCAGCCATTCTCTGGTGGTAGAAGTGGAGAGAAAGCAGAATATTCCCCCTCTCCGTTGCTTTCTCTTTCCTCCACCCTTCATTTAAGTCATCTGGCATCCCCCACCGGCATCATAAATCTCTTCTGATTATAAAGATGTGCTGAGAAGAGCAAATAGCTGGAAATGCAGAATTCCTCTTAATACAGTCAGAGGTATTACTCTCTTGCCATGTTTATCCCCTGATTTATAGTAATTTCTGCTCTCTTGCCTCATTATAAACATGGTTCTGTCTACACAACACTCCTGCCTTATAAAAGAGAAGATAGTCCATGCCTTCTGCTTCTATGCATCTTCCAAAGTACTACAAACACAACATCTGGCCATCTTTGAGAGAAAATAGTAGTATTATAATGTCACTCAGAAAGTGACTTAAGTGATTTTTTTTTGTGTTCTGAAAAAGTCCTCTGCAGTAGGAACTTCTCAACAGTTAAATCTTCCTCAAAGCTGGAGAGCAATCTGTTTTACTGAGATCCTGAGTTTCCGTTTTTTCCTTCATTTCTTGGCCATTTTAAATAATATCCTACCCATATGTTTCCCTTTCTTATACAAAATATTTCTCCCTAGTTTTTATAATTTCCTTTATATAAAATCAGCAGATAGAAACTCAGCAGATACAAATTAATATTGCAAAATTTATTCTAGGTTTCTGCAGCAGCTCCCAACCTTAATCATTATAGGTTATGAAGAAAACAGACAGCAGTTTCAAAGTGCCAAGGTAGAAATAAGACATACTTTATTGACTATGTCTTCAATATTTACTTTCATTCTTTATAAAAGTGAATTTTATTTTGTTCTTATTTCTTATACTCCCCTTCTTCCTCCTGTTTCTCTGCCTAGCCAAATTATTCAAACCTTAAATAATATACTTAACAGAGAGAATAAGGTTGGCTAACAATTGTCAAAGAGTGTGACAAAAAAGCTTATTTATTTCACACTATTTTCTTGTCCCCTCTCTATTAATTGATTAGTTTTGAAGAAGTTTTAAGAGCTTAAAATTAATGCCTAAGGGCAAAAATAAATTTATGATATACTTAAATACTAACTTTATTATTCTAGCCACTAATATTAACAAGTAGGTAATTTTATTTGTCAATGTTTTCTTGTTATATATATATATATATATATGTGTGTGTGTGTGTGTGTGTGTGTGTGTGTGTGTGTATTTAAACATTATGATGAAAGCCAGTGAAATGGCTCAATGGCTGAAATACTTTATATGTGAAAATCTTGCCTGGGATTTGATGATTGACCCTGAGTGGTCTTCAGAGTACTTCTGGTACCCCCAAAATGGAGTAGGAATAGCCACTGAGCACCAATAAATACAATCCTTTGACCTTAAAAATATATTTTGATTTATGTAAGAGTAACCCATAAAGTTTACTCTGTTTTATTTATTTGTTTGGGGCCACATCCAGCAGTGCTCAGGTGTTGCTTCTGGTTCTTGCTCAGAAGTACCCCTGGCAGTACTGGATTGAACCCGGATTGGCTATTTGCAGGGTAAACTCCCTATCTGCTGTGCTTTGGGTAAGTTTCTGGCCCTTGAAGCTTATTCTTAAAGTGTAAAATTTTGTGGCCTTTACTATATTTGATAGATTGTTCGCCATCTCTATGCTCTAAGATTGTACGTCTCATCATTTTACAAATCAGTTTCATCATAACCAGTCACTACAAGTCCCCTCCTTGCTCTGTCCCTGCCAATCATTAAGCCTTGTTCTGTTTCCATGAATTCATATGGACATTTTATATTAATAGAATTATATAATATATAGTTTTTATGCCTGACTTATTAAGCATAACATGCCACTGGATTAGCACATATTGGCACCTTATTTCTTTTATGAATAATCAAGACAATCCTATGGAATTACTAATATACTACCTTTTGCATATCTTTGCATTAGCTGATAGACATTTGAATGTTCACTTATGAATATTATGCACTTTGTAAATATTCATGTGAAAATTTTGTGTGAACATATGATTCTGTATTTCTTGGGCCTGCTATAGCAGTGAATTTTCTGGTTAATTCTATATTTAAACGTTTAAGGAACTGTCAGCTTGTTTTTAAGGAATAATATCATTTAGCATTCTCACCTATGTCATATTAAAGTTGCCTGGGACAGAGCTAAGAATGATTTTACTCATGATTGTTACAGTAGGAGAGAATTTGAACTTCAATAGTGTCAGCTAAAGACTTACAGATAACTGGCGTAGTGAAGGAATCAATAAGTAGAAAAAGGAATTCATTTGAATAGCAAGGCAGGATTTTTTTTTCCTCTCCACTCTCCTTCCCCCTTTAGTCCCAAAGCAGGACTTTTTGCCAAACTATCATAGCATGATTTTTGCTGAACTAAGATGAATAGTTCAGGTATGGTAAGCCAAAGGTGCCTGATGGAGATGAAGTTTAAAATACACTGGATTAAAGTTTTATCAAGAAAGGCCTTTGTTTTTGTTTTGTTTGGGACCACAACACTGTCTGGTACTAGCTAGACTTCCAATCTTTATAAGTAATTATAGGAGCTTGAATTTGTCCTTGTCTTAACTAATATATATATAATTGACCACCTTTTTTTTTTATTTTTGGGCCACACCCGGCAGTGCTCAGGGGTCACTCCTGGCTGTCTGCTCAGAAATAGCTCCTGGCAGGCACTGGGGACCATATGGGACACCGGGATTCGAACCAACCACCTTTGGTCCTGGATCGGCTGCTTGCAAGGCAAATGCCGCTGTGCTATCTCTCCGGGCCCAATTGACCACCTTTTTATTATTAGTACTCCAATAGGTATGGAGTAGAATTTACATTTAGCTACCAACTAATGATATTGGCACTTACTAATAATCTTTTTATGTTCTTATTAGCCGTTTGTTTTTTGGGGGGGGACAATATTTGAAAATATCTAAATTTTCTTCCAAGTTCTAATGAGGCTATATGTCCTTTTATTTTTACATATTTTACATATTTTTTTACATATTTTAAATATTTTATTTACATATTCTGCTAAGTAGATATTATTCAGATATACTATATATATATATAGACTTCCTCCCATTGTGAAAGTTACCTTTTCATTTTCTTGATAATGTTCTTTAAAGCACAAAAATTGTTAAATTTAAAGAAACTTATTTTATTTCTTCTTTTTCGAGATGTTCTCATTGCCTTTTAAAAGTAATTTTTTTTCTCAAATAATTCACTTGGTCATAAGTGATACTGGGCTCTAATGTTAATAGGCAACAGTTTACCTTGAATTCTTAGAAATGCAGATTTTCTTATCATTCTCATTTAATAAGGGTAAATCTGAATTAAGAAATATGCAAGTTTAATAAGCACTCACAATTTTCTCCTGTAGTATAAATAAATAAATAATAATGAATAAATATTCATTAATATATGAAAAAGAAAATTAGAAATATCTATCTAAAATGCCATGGTTCAAAGAATAAATGGGCAGAACTTTCTAATATAGCTATATATTCTTTACTCTCTTTAATTTTCTTATTTTTCTTTTATAACTCTATAAAAGAAACACACATATGTGTTTCTGATAAACTCATATTAGATAAGCTCAGTTTCTAAAGACTTCAGTCTTTAGAATATTTAGTATATTTAAGGGAAATTTTGTTGACAGTTAACTTAAGAGAACAAGTCAATTCAAGTAAAACTATTACCTTTGTGTTACTTCATATAGTATAAAAGTTTTCACAGAACTAAAGAAAATGATTGCTGATGTATTGTAATACATTTTTTAGACAAATAGGGTGCTTTCCTTACATGTGGCCATAAAATATTTGAACCCCAGTAACACATATGGTACTCGAAATCCTGCCAGATATGATCCCTGAGTGCAGAGTCAGGAGTAAGTCCTGAATACTTCAGGGTGTGGCCCCAAAACCAACAAAAAATAATAACAAGAATTTATTCCAGAAATTGATGTCTTGTTAGGCACATGAGTACAGGGAACCTGTCACTGAATTTTACAGCACTGCTTTAGTCTAAGCACACATAAACTTAAGCATCTGGAGACCTATGAAAATACATATTGGAGTCTACACGTCTGAATAGAGAACAAACAATGGGTTTGTGCCTGTGCTGCTAGTCCCTGAACAACCATACTGAATAGCAAGGTTATATGATTCTTGTGGAACAAGCATTTGGGAATTCCTAAATCACACAGCACTGCAGGTGGAAGCTATATGACAATAGTAATTACAAACTCATCCAAACCACAAAACAGAGCAATGCCATTGGATTGATCTATCATTTTCCTGTGTATCACAAATAACTGTTATGTTCTGTGTTCACATCATGTCTTTTGTGTTTACATGAACAAATTCAATGCTGAATAGAAACCACTTATAGGATTTCCTTTCACAATGGCAACTAATGCGAAGTAGATAGGATAGTATGTAGCATAATAATTTTATGTCAGGAATACTTAATGAATAATGTAAACAATAAAAATGATTTGTAAAGTATGGAAATATTAAACTATTTACATGAAGAAGAAAATCTGTTCCAAATTGCTTAATTTTAAGCTTTATCAGCATTTTCTGGTTGTGTCACTGGATGTACTAAATAATACAATTAAAATAATTATTTTCCATATTCCTTTTTTCAATATTCTAACATCTCTCTTTTAGAAGTTTTCAAGTAAGGTGAGGTATGGAATCCCAAGTAACTCAATAGAAATTTTCCAAAAGGATGCTCTCATTTTTTTTATGGAAATGGAATTCTAGAGCTACTGTAAAATTAGAGAAAATTAAATAGATCTAACCCTACCCCAAACAAAAAAAGTTTCAAGAAACAAAGTAAATAATACAAAAAGGAAAGAATAGAAGGATTTATGTAGAAAAGATATTAAATGTATAGTGTCATATACATTTAAGCAAGGAAAATCTGTTCTGACAACTTACAATGTTAGATTGATTATAAAACTTTTGGAACATTACCAAAGTCTATGAAATGCATGGGAAATAGTTTCAAAGGAAAGGAGAAAATTCCCATCTTCCTCTGGACTGAAGAATATTCAAGTATAATAACAGACCAAAAGTTTCTGGAGAGTAGCCATGTGTTCCATGGAAGAAGGAATAACTCACAACCATATGTGTAATTATAATAGATACTAGTTCGGCTAATGTTTTATTGCCAATGTCAAGTGATTTGACGTACACACAAAAAATACCTAAATATATTTCTTGATTTACTTGATACTTTTCTATAAAACAGGATAGTAAATTGTTCTTGTAACACCTGGAGAATAAACCTATTTTTCTCTTTCCTCACATTTTCTTGCACAAAAATGAGTAGAGCATGAAAAGAGATAGCTTGCATGATTTCACACTTGAACGTGTCACTTATTTAAATTCAAGGAACACAACAAAGTTTATATAAATGCATTTATCTGTACAAAGAAAGGCTTAAACTTGTTCAAGCAGATTGAAATTGTTTTCAAACTTCACTTGAGAAAGTTATCCAAAAAGTTTGTCACAATACATATTCTTACACTCTCTTTTGGACCTGCTGTTTCACAAACTTACATTTGGGGGAGGGGGGGGCACACCCGGAAGTGCTCAGGGGCTACTCTTGGCTCTGAGCTCAGAAATTGCTCCTGGCTTGGGGGACCATATGAGATGCTGGGGATCAAACCTGTGCTTGTCTTGGGTCAACGGTGTGCAAGGCAAACGCCCTACTGCTGTGCTACCACTCTGGCCCCTATGAAGCTACATTTTAACCACTTTTAGGTGTTTCTGATGAAAGGTTCTCAGACCATATTTTACGAGATATGATTTTAAAAGTGCTGCAAAGCTAGGATTTTGGTGGTGGGTGTGTGGTTGGTTGTGTCTAATTCCAAATCTCTTATGGAAAGAAAAAAATAGGAAGAACATTGTCTTTATAAGAAACAAGTTACCACACTTGAGAATGGGAAGTGACAGAATAAATACTCTTTTTAGAAAGTTCATATATACAGTCCTTGATATGTTCATGGAAAATTGGAGGATGGTATGTTGAGATGAGGAGAATCAAAGAGATTGTAATCATTTTTGGGTTATAACTCCCAAATTAGAAGTCTCAAAATTTTCCAGTTTGATATTTTGTGGACATGAAAAGCATTAAGTGAATTATGACTAAGTTTTATTTTACATTATCTCTGAGTAAAATAAATATTAGCAAATGCTATAATAAATTTACTAATACTTGTTTATGATGACCATTTTACACATACTTGTATTTATTGTTATTTTTTGAGAGGAAAGCTCTAAAGTTATACTAAGAAGTCCCAAACCAGGGATTCAATGCAAGAACTCAAGTATAAAATGCTGATCAAACCTTGTAGTGACAAGTAACCCTGAGACATACCAGCAAGCAATGCTAGGAGCCTTCAGGGCTACAACTGCTGGTGTCTGATAAGCCATTTTGTAAGGGAATTGAACCCTGGTCAAGTGCACATCTAACATGTGCTGTCATTGCAATACTATTTCCTAGTATCTTCAATATTTTTATTTTTATGTATTTTTATTCTATTATTTTTATTGTATTTTATTTTATTATTTTGTCTTTAATGATATTTCAGTCTGACTTAATGAATAATAGGATATTCTAGTTGGTTATTCCTATAGGGTACAATGGTATAACAAGACTTTATATGCTTCTCTGTTTTGTGGAAGCCCACCTCACTAAGGACATTGGCATATACAGTGCCTAGGAAGCAAAGCAATCATCCTTATGTCTAGAGGCTTTCCGAATGCCCTGGGAACTTCAAAGTCTAAGTGATATGTGATAGAGTAAACCACTTTGAAAGTAAGCTGTTTAAAAGAAACAGATTGTGTGTGTGTGTGTGTGTGTGTGTGTGTGTGTGTGTGTGTGTGTGTGTGTGTGTGTGTGTGTGTGTTCCTTTTTGGGCCACACCCGGTGACGCTCAGGGCTTACTCCTGGTTATGAGCTCAGAAATCGCTCCTGGCTTGGAGGACCATATGGGATGCTGGGAATAGAAACAAGGTCCGTCCTGGGTCAGCCACGTGCAAGGCAAGTGCCCTACTGCTGTGCTATCGTTCTGGCCCCAGAAACAGACTTTCTAAGAAAGGCCCACTCACTAATTACTATATCCAAAACAATTTTCCCCATTTTAGAAGATAGTTTGATAGACAGTAAACTTAAGACTTACTTTTCAGGTAGGGTTCTTGACTTGTGTGAAATATGAATGCACCCAATGAAAATAAAATACTGATCCTAATATCAATTTAGTTGGTTTTGAGTCAAAATTCATGCCGGATCCCAAAATCGTTGAAAGAAGAAGTAAAACCAAATTTCACGTGTGTAATTACATTTTTCTATCTTGTCTGAGTGACTTTCTTTTGTCACTGTATAGAACTTTCAGGGACAATGGTTAGCTCTGTGAATGTGCATGGAGCTAACTGGAACAGTGGGTTCAGACAAAAAACTTGTGGTCTGTGCATTTCACTGTAGAACACAAATCATGAGGCAAGATCTGGCAACTATTATGAGGTTGAAATAAGCACATATCAAGGAACAAAGCAACCAAATTATGTGTTTAACATAATAATAATTATAAAGGCTTTATAGGCCTCATTTTGAACTATCTGCTGTCATGAATCCTGAGGGCTTCCTTCAGTTATGCGGAACACTGAAAAATGAACAGTGACAGGAAGCTGAAGTAGAGAGTGGGCTCAGCCACTATTTGTCTTTTGTGTGAGAGCAATTGTTTTAAAGTTTAAATACAATCTCAGTGTGTCATTTGTCACCACAAATCACCCCTTGAATAGTTTACTATGTGTGCCAACTTCTCTGGGGTACCTTCTAGATTTTACAAGTAGCTTCACCAAACAATGATCATTGTTCTTCGATGCATTATCCAGAGTGGCTTTTTACATGACAGGCATGTGGTTTGAATTTTGTTGTAAAATGCAGAACAAAGGATTTGAGAGTTTTTCTTTTTTATTATCTGAGCTGTGTGGCTCAGAGGAAACATCAGAGAGTTCATTATTCAAATGAGAATATTTTCTTGCCTTTCATTTTAGATTTTATTTCAGAAGATCTATGGATGACATTTCAACAAGCAAGCTGCCTGCTCTAGAAGCACCATCTGCTTTTCAATTGTGACACCATCTGAGAAAATACCTTCTCACTCACATAAATATATGTAGGGAGAGGGAAATGGGTTTTGTTAACGATATATATGATTTGGTCTGTATATATATGTATCAAGATTTAAAAAAGATCATCCTGTACAACTCTGTGTTCATAGAGCTGTACAAATAATGAAACAAGCATGGAGTCTAAGGTGTTAAAGAGAGTTCTGAGTTCACTTTTTTTTTTTTTTTGCATGGAATTGATATGACCTCAATACCACTTGCTGAAGAGACTTTCCTTGCTTCATTTTGTGTTTCTTGCCTCTTTATCAAATATTAACTGATTGTATGTCTGGGGGTCATTCTTTAAATACTGAAGTCTATTCCACTGATCAAGAGATCTTCTTTTATACTTATACCATGCTGGCTTTTGTTTCTTTGTTTGTTTTTTTGGGTCACACCTGGCAGTGCTCAGATTCAAACCACTGTCCTTCTGCGTGCAAGGCAAATGCCCTACCTCCATGCTATCTCTCTGGCCCTCATGTTGCTTTATTTTTAAGCTTCATGAAGAGATTTTTTAATTTATGAGAATATAAATTATATCAATAAAAAGGAAAGTAACAGATATTTGTGTAAGAAGAGCAATTCTCTAAAGAGATCACCAATTCTATAATAAATATTTTTATTTGTAAAAATATTTTTAGTTGGATTTTAGTTATAAAAAAAGAACATGCCGGGGACGGAGAGATAGCATGGAGGTAAGGCAATTACCTTTCATGCAGAAGGTCATCGGTTCAAATCCCGGCGTCCCATATGGTCCCCCGTGCCTGCCAGGAGTGATTTCTGAGCACGGAGCCAGAAAAAAAAACCCTGAGCACTGCCGGGTGTGACCCAAAAACCACAAAGAAAAAAAAAAAGAACATGCCCCTTCACTAGTGCAACGTTTCCACCACCAATGGCCCCCTATTGCCCTCCTTCCTAACTCCCTACCTGGGTTTAAGACAGGCATTCTATTTCTCTCAATCACTACCATTGTCATGATAGTTGTCAGTGTAGTTATTTCTCTAACTGAACTCACCACTCTTTGTGGTAAGCTTCATATCATGGGCCAGTCCTTCCAGTCTTCATCTCTGTTGTCTCTGTGCATTATTACTATAATGTCTTTTATTTTTCTTAAAGCCCATAGATTAGTGAGATTATCCCATGACTATCTCTCTCTTTGACTTATTTCACCTTGCATAATAGTTTCCATGTCCATCCATGTATAGGAAAATTTCGTGACCTCATCTCTCCTGACAGCTGCATAGTATTCCATTGTGTATATATGTACCACAGTTTCTTTCGCCATTTATCTGTTGTTGGGCACCTGGGTTGTTGTTTCCAGATTCTGGCTATTGTAAATAGTGCTGCAATGATTATAGGTATAATAGCCTTTTTGTGTTGTGTTTTTGTGTTCCCTAGGAGTGGGATAGCTGGATCATACAGGAGCTCAATTTCTAGTTTTTTAAAATATGATGTTGTTTTAATGACTACTGCTTTGTAGTATTGTTTAAAGTTAATGAAAGTGATGCCTCCCATTTTCTTTTTTGCCAAAGATTGTTTTAACTATATGTAGATTTTTATTGTTACAAATGAACTTCAGGAGTATTTGATGTGTTTCTTCAAAAATGTCATGGTATCATTATAGGGAATGAATTAATGTTGTACAATTCTTTGGGAAATATTGCCATATTAAATGTTAATTCTCTAAATTCATGAATGGGGTCCTCTAAGATTTTTTTTGTTTTCTTTGACTAGATTTTCACCTCATTAGTTAAGTTGACCCCACAGTATTTGCTTTTCTGAGGCATAACTGTGAGTGCAGTTGGTCTTTAAAGCCTATTTCTTTTCTTTCATTATTTGTACATAGAAAATACAAGATATTTCCATGTTAATTTAGTATTCTGCTAATTTACTATACAAATCTATTGTTAATAGAAGTTTTTTTGTAGAATATAAATTTTTCTAATTCCGTATCATACTGCAAACTGAGAGCTTGACTTCTTCCTTTCCTAGCTGCATGTCCTTGATATCTTTTTCTTGCCAGATTGCTATGACAAATACTGCCAGTACTATATTTAATAGAAGTGGGAGAAGGGGAAGCTTTGTCTTCTGCCAATCTTAGAGGAAAGAATTTTAGGTTTTCCCCAAGGAATATAATATTATCTATGGGCTTATGGTAAATGACCTTGGCTATATTGAGAAAAGTTTCTTCAATTCCCAACGTGTTGAAGGTTTTTATCATGAATCAGTGCTGGATTTTGTCAAAGTTAGAATGAGGTCTATCTTGGAGAATGTCCATATGCAATGGAGAAGAATGTATTATCAGATTTCTGGGAATGGGTAATATTATATACGTATATATATTATTATTATTATATACATATATCACAAGCACTAACTTCCATTTATTCCTTTAGAGCAAGTATATCATTATTAAGTTTTAGCCATGTTGATCTATCAAGGAGTGACAGGATTGTGTTGAAAGCTCTTATTATTATTGTATTGCTAGTGATGTTTTTCTTCAAATCTATCAGCAATTGTTTTAAATATTTTGCGGGCACCTCATTTGGTGCATATATATTTAAGAGTGTGATTTCTTCCCGGTGTACATAGTCACTGATTATTAAGAAATGCCCATCTTTGTCTCTTATATTCTTTTTAAGCCTAAAGTATATTTTGTCAGATATTAGTATGGCCATTCCAGCTTTTTATTTTTAATAATTTTTATTTTGGCAAATGGATTATAAATCTTTCACAGTAATATTCTAGGTACATAGTGACATTGAATCAGGGGCATTCCCACCACTACTGTTGTCCTCCCATCACCCCTGTTCCCAGCATGCATTGCTTGCTTGAATGATGGTCCTCCAACATTTGACTTTGTGTCTATGTTTACTCTGAGTATTCAGATGTGTTTCTTGCAGTCAAAAAAATGTTGGCATCAATTTTTTGAACGATTTGACGCTTTGTGTCTCTTACCTGATATATTTATTCCATTAACATTGAGATACAAATGTCATGGGATTAAGTGCCATCTTTTTGTAGGAATTTTGTGTGTTGTTTTTGTGCCTTGCCTTAAAATCAATCCTTTAGTTCTTCTTTTAAGTTTAGTTATGCATACATATATAAAGTTTCTGAGATGTTATTTATCTGTGATACTGTATGCTTCCTTCAAACCTGAATATATATATATATATATATATATATATATATACACATATACATATACATTCTTGGAGAATCATTTATTTCATTGAATTTTGTCACTATATTTTGGGCCTAGAGGGTTGGTTGTGATAAATTCACTATAAATATTGAAGATACTTCTTTGTATGTAATTTCTCTTTTTGTTCTTGCTGGCTTCAGTATTCTATCCTTATCTGTGGTTTTCATCATTGTGACTAGAAAGTACCTTGGATTGCTTTTCTTTGAATCTCTTTTAACTGGGACTCTTTGTGCATATAGGATTTAGTCAAGAGAAATAGTATGTTGGATAGAATGTTTGCCTGAAACTAGGTTGAACCAGGTTTGCTCTTCAGCATTTCATATGGTCTCCAGATTTTACCAGAAGTGGTTACTAAGTACATAGCCAGGAATAACCTCTGACTACTGCAGGGTGTGGCCCACAAATCAAGTTTAAAAAAAGTCATTTTCTTAATGCTGCCTGAATTGACATGAGAATTCAATTCTCCAAGTAACTTTTAATTCTCCATTTCATTTTAGTTATATAGAAATAACTTATAATGAAGATACTAAGGTCTGGCATTTGAATAACTTCCAGGATTAATAACCACTTTTTAAAATATATTTGGGAGATTGTAAAAGAGCCAAGCTGTACAACTATAAAGATGTAGTAACTGAGGCACAGAGATGACAAGTAATCGCTTTGGAGGGAGGGAACACTACTCTTGGTGATTGCTCCTTGGCTATTGGAAAGCTTTTAAACCTATTACAATTTTAGTGCAGTAAATAGTGCTAGACTTTTATCTTCATTGTTAATTGTCTTGAAAAATGGTTAATATTAACAAAAATCTGACCATTATCTTCATGATATCATCTCTTATTTTAGTCTGAAGCAGCAATGCATCTTTGTTTTCCATAATGATCTCTTTCCTAGTCCCCCATCATAAAGAACCTTCCTGACCTCTATTAATCATCATCACAGAAACAAAAATACTCATGACTCTCTTATGATAGTTTATTCATTTTTAATAGAAGGGGGTTTTCTACTTTAAGTTTTCCTTGCTAATTCAGCATGGTAACATGAGAAAATTTAATTACAGTGTAAATTAAAATAATTACTAACTAATCAAGTGTGGTTGTGATTATTGTCTTTTTAGTTATACATTTCAAATGCCCTATACATATTTTAAACAACATGAATTTTAAGCTTTTCTTTGTTTTGTTTTTGGGCCACACCCAGTGATACTCAGGGGTTACTCCTGGTTATGCACTCAGAAATTGCTCCTGGCTTGGAAAACCATTTGTGATGCCGGGAATTGAACTCAGGTCCGTCCTGTTTCAGATACATGCCGGGCAAATGCCCTACTGCTGTACTATCACTCCGGCCTCAACATCTGAATTTTAAAAAAGCATTTGTATGACAAAATTCAAAAGCAAGATGAAAACTATTTACCTAGAAAACTCTAATCATTGTCATCTTCTGGAGTTTCTAGGAAAAATGCTGACTGTTCAAAATTTTATGTTTATTTTATGAATATTTACATATATATAGAGAGAGAAAGAGAGAAATAATAACAAGCTATAAGAAAAGATGCAATCTTGCCTCTTGCTACAGGTTGTACAACTTGGATAGGACTGAAGACATATTAAGCAAAAATAAGTGAAAGGGAGGACTAATACTGAATGATCCTATTCATAGGCAGAGATGCGACTCACATTTAATGACAAATTCTTGGACTTGAATTAGGATTACCTAACAAAATAGGGTAGGGTTATGGTATTAAGAGGGGAAATGAAGAGGCAGAAGTGAAACTAAGACAGTGGTGAAGGATCTTAATCATTTAACTTGTGAAGATGGGGCAGTAGCTATATACATCATAAACATAATGCTATTGCAAACATGTTACCTTAGTACAGTTAAAAAGGAAAAAATGATCTAAATATTATAATTCCAAAGTTCAATTCCCAGGTAGTTCAAAACTGTTGTCTAATAGGTTTCAGAACAGAAAAGACATAAAAATGGGGGGGGGGAAGTAAACATATTTGTCAGTGGTCATCAAAAGACTAGTTTTTTAAATCCAAAACAAAAGAGAAAGGAACATGCTATATCCATAGGTCACAGAAAAAATTATACCAAAGTGTCAAACAAAGTCAAGGTTTCAAGGAAAGAATCAAGAAGAGACCAATCCAAGTAGAAAATAAGTCATTAACCTTATGGACTGAAGCTTAATTTGTTTGAAATACTAAACAATATTAGTAATAATGCCAAGATAGCTAAAAGCTATAGTAGGGGGGATTTATCCATGTAGAGAGATAAAGAACTAAGCAAGAGAAGGGGCTTTTCACAGGGTTTGTGGAAACAAAGCAAAACAAAATACACAAACAAACAAACAACTAGTAATGGATTTGTTTATTTACACTGAAATTTCTCTATGTAGATTTTTTTCATAGCTACATTTTCTAGTATCAAACAAAGTTGCTTTGGGGGTAGAATGATGCCTCTTAACTACTGAATTTACAATTGAAGCTTCCATAAACAGGTCAACAAAAGTTATTTTTATTTGGTCTACATGAGAACTTGCAGGTAGGACCTGGCCCAGTGAATTTAAAAATTTCATTCATTAGGTTCATTCACATTGTGGACAATTTCCAATTGAGCACACATCTAGAGATTTTCTTCTTCAATAATATAGTCACATTGCTTGCAATAAGTATTATTTTATTAGCTTAAATTATTTATGAGTACATCATGTGTGTGTGATAATTTTATCAGTATGCCAACCCACGCGAAAGTACTTATAATCAAGGAAATAAATATGGTTGAAAAGTATAGGCTTATTCTTTTACCTAAACATAAGGAATTATGGAAAGGAATATATATCAATTTATTGATATGTTAAGTCTTACCACTGATTTATGGTTCACAAGGTTTGCAATCCCTAATAGATTAAGACACATATTGTGTGAAATAGATGAAGAGGACAAGGCTGTGTTAATCAGAATTAGATGACTAGAGATAAAAACACACATTGTGTGGAAACAGATGAAGAGAGAAAGGCTGTCTTCACTTGATCTTAGCCAAAAGGCTGAGAAGCGATAGAAAGGCTGTCTTAGTCAGAATTAGATGGCTAGACAGTAAGGAATAGAAAATATTATTAACAAAAAAATGAACATTAAACTTGTAATATGCATGACATGCTGTATTAGAGATAGTGGGTCATACAAAGATGAGATTACTGCTCCCATCCTTAGTCACTCTCCATTTAAGAGTAAATACAAAAAGAATACAGAGAATTCATATGAAAACTGTATTTTGAACAATTGTCTATTAAAAGCCCAAGATAACTCAGCACCAAGACTCCTAAATTAACAAATAATAGCCTTTCACTAGTCTCAGTTTGTATGGATTAAAATTGACTGTGACATATATGAGTATATCACTAAATATGGAAATGAAAAGTAGCTGATATTTGATGAAACTGTATTAAATATCAGGATTAAAAGTTTTATAAGTGTTATTTTTTGTAATCTTCATAAGAAATCAACAAGCTAGTATTACTTTAGCTTTATTTAAACATTTTATATTAAACATATTAAACATAAATAAAATTATTTAAAATTAATAATGTTTCAGATATTCAGTGATCCAGCACCAATCCCACCACTTATTTTACCTTCTTTCCTTCCTTGTTCCCAGTTTCTCATCCATCCTCCAAGCCTATTCCCTTAGTTAGCACAAAATAATTTATTTTGCATTTTGTGTTACAACAAAATTGCTAATATAATTATAAAAAACTCAAAAGAAAATTTTTGAAAATTTTTATATCTCACCATGGGGTAATTAAAACCATTGACAGAGAATTTACTAAGATGCTTGTTAGTTGTTGAGCATTCTGTTTTATGGTTTTTGTTTGATGAGCTCAGTTGGCTTGGATGCTTCTTCCCATCTAACATAGTATGTTACTATTGTACTGTCAGAATTGTAGAATTTGGAGGTGTTTCACATCTGTACACATAGCTGCAAACTCGGGAAGCTCCAGAATCTGTAGAATTGGGTCAATGAATCTCAGTAACTTGCTTTGTTTTATAACTCTTCTAAGATTAGTGGTGAAAATGTGAAGCTGGGCCAATGTGTACATAGAGATGACTATGGTATATGGTACGGGTGTTTCCAGAAGTAATATGGTAGCTGAGAAGACTTTAGCATTCTTAGCCCCGAAACTGGTGTACCTGGATTATTATTATTATTATTATTATTATTTTTTTGGTTTTTGAGCCACACCCGTTTGACGCTCAGGGGTTACTCCTGGCTATGCACTCAGAAATCGCCCCTGGCTTGGGGGAACCATATGGGACGCCGAGGGATCGAACCGCGGTCCATCCTACACTAGCGCTTGCAAGGCAGACACCTTACCTCTAGTGCCACCTTCCCGGCCCCTATTATTATTATTATTGCCTGTTTGGCATCTCTGCAGAAATGAATCATGAAGAAGTGAAGTTAGGTTGTTTTCATGGCTTGCTTGGTAGCAACTGTATAGTGTGGTGTGGCTGCTGGGGCTTTGTTGTGTGTGGGGCTTGTCCTGCCCCTCTCCCAAGGGTATTCAGAGTCTTCAGCCCGAAGACTGATGTACCCATAAATTTTAGAGGCTTGGCTTGTAGATCTTCTGAGATTTTTGCTAAAGCTGTGAAGCTGAGGCATTGCTTACATGGCCATGGCTGTCTAAGCCAGTACTTTTACTATTTCCATTTCACAAATATGGAGACATAGAATGTAACTTAAGTGACCAATATTATCTGCTAAAAGGCAGAATAACTGGTATTCTCCTTCAGTATATGTGAGCATACCTAGCCCTCAAATGACTCATCAAAATTTGTACAGAGAGAAAAACCAGTCATATATGTTAGTACTTACTGTAAGCCTGTTGATTTTATCCAATTAATACACCCCAAATTCTCAAATTATTATATTATATTATTATTACATAAATAATATTCTTTGCATTTCCTGAATATAATTTGCCCATAAGAATCAATAAATCCCTAGGGGTCCAAATCTTTTATCTTTAATTAATATGTAACAAAAACAATTGGGTAAATTAGTATAATTGTACTTTCCTCCTGAAATATAATTTCTTTGTATCTATGACAATTTATACATTAGAAATATTGGAGGGGGTCATACCTGGCAGTACTCAAAGGTTGTGCCTGGCTCTACACCCAGAAATCATTCCTGGCAGGCTCGCAGGACCATATGGGATTCTGGGGATGGAACCTGGGTTGGTTATGTGCAATGCAAATGCCCTACCTGCTGTGCTATCACTCTAGCCCCTCATTAGAAAAATTTTAAACGTCAAATTTTTTGACTTAGGGGATTTTAGCATCAGGAAGCAGCATGTGCATGGGTACTGGGAAAGATCAAGACCAAAATAATGAGCAGATCATGTTTTTAAAAGATACTGGGATTCTCATTTCCAAAGAAAATTTTGTTAGGTGAGGAACAAACTAGTAGGTCAAAGAGATGATTTTTCAAGGAACATTATAATTTATTCAGGCACTCTCAGATGCTCTGAGAGACTCTAAGAGAAACTTTATTCCCATGTCCTTGTGCAGTTTATCATATTTTTGATAAAAGGATGTAAAGCATTGAAAATGATTAGCAAAAAGCACTGAGTACAATTCTGAAACCTCAGAAAAATTCTAAGTTAAGCTTTTAAGAAAGCATAGTTGCCTTCCAAAACTCAAAAATACCCTCCATATCCTGGGGATGGACTTTTGATAAATTGCCTGAAGAACATTGTGGGGCAAATTAAGCCCAGGACTAAATGGCTTTTTCTCAACCAGTTTCCCTTACAATTTTTGCTGCATATATATATAAGGTGAAAAGGTCTGGTTTGCTTGATTAAATGCTTCATCATGCAGACAAGATCCTGGGAACTGTATGCAGTATTTTATTGCCTTTCAAGAGTGTTGTTTCTCATTGTATAGATGTGTCTTGCTTGGGAAATAATCTAAAACTCCAGTGCCAAAGGCTAATTTGGCTTCTCTTGGGAAATGTTTGCTTTCTTTTGAACCCCTAAAGCAGCAATAGGTTTTCATGTTCTGGCTGACTCCTAAGCACCCCTCTTTTCCAGGAAGATGGGAAAGTTGTGAGATGTAATTTTCTCACAGAGTTTACCACTAACTGTAAAGTAAAATGGCTACAATGAACAGTCATCTTAATCATCTCCCGCCCCCCCTCCCCCATTCCAGTGCACGTTTAATTGGCTTGGCAACATTTATAATTACCATCATGGCAGAGGAAACCTGTGATGCTGAGTGACAGACCAGCTTCTTCGGCAATTTGCAACCAACCTCAAAAAAAGTCATTTTCTGAAAGGACCAAGTACCATTGAACTCATTTGAGTAGAGGTACATTTTGCTTAGCTTGAATTTATATGGCATTCAAAACACAGCGCTTTTATGCTTTGAAAAAGGATTTTTAGAGAGTGAATGCTTGCTGGTTAAGGGGATTTTAATCTCTATTCCAAATGCTGTTACTAAAGTTCAAAGCATGTAAATCTTTATCAATGGGTTGCAAACCATTGTAATGTAACACTTATCCAATTTGCAAGAACGTTAGTTTTTTCCCTCCCTCCTTGGAAGAATAAAGCCGCACAGTGAGACTACCCAGAAGTAAATTATAAAGATCTCCCACTAGCATCAGAACTACATGAACTTAAGTGTAATTGCCCACTTGTTAGAAAAAGAGAGCTTTTACTTTTTTACCTTTTCACCAAGAGAATATCCACTCCTAAAAGTTCATGCAAGGTTATTGTTAGAATCTAACATTTATCTCGAGCAAATTATCAAAGCTAAATTATACCTATTTTAGAAGCCTACTGAATGCTATGCAAAAACTTTCTGACAAAGGCCGGTTTCAAGTACAGTCATTGTAAAACCTTGATAGTGTCCAATGCTTATACATAATATAGAGGTTCTTTAATCAGATATTTCTTTTTTCTTTTTTTTTTAACCAGAAGTTTTATTGTTTTCCCTTGTAATTCTTTTTTAACAAAAGGAAAGCTAAAGGGGAATCTGACATAAAAATAAGTCTAAAAAATTGCTTTGGGTCTCCCCAAAACTGATTAAATTTTTCCTGTTACTACAATTTCTCATGAGAATATATTACACATTAGTAATCCATATTAATTTATTCTTGATCCTTAGTTATCATTTAACAAATCATAGGTTTTTAGGAACTCTTGACATATGTTTTCATTATTCATATAATAGGAAATAGTAATTTTGCTCAAGGTGGTGTGGGAGAGTTGAGTGCTCTTGAAGGACAAAGGTAAGCATTGTAAAACAGTATTTTGAAACTCATATACTGGCCAATTTGCTGACATGTAATTCAACTCCTTCTAGGAACATATGCATATAAATAAGTGAGGCATGTATATCTCTATCCATCTCTTTATTCTAATTTAGTTAGCATGGCTTTTTCTTTAGACTGAAAGTACTCAAATAGACCATTCAATTTATTCAAACCCCAGATCTACTCCCTGGGCAAAGTCACTTTCAGGACATGCTTTAAATGATATTAGTTAGGCACCTTCGCACACTGTTGGTGGGAATTTAATTTGTGTAACCACTATTAAAAGCAGAAATGCAGATTACTCCTCAAACTAAAAATAGATGTACCATATAAACCAGTAGTTCTGCTTCGGACTATACAAACCACCCTACTAAAAACATGGGAACACTAATTTGTAAAGCTATATATGACTTCTTAGTATGTTACTTGTAGTGTGACTTGTAGTAGTATTCTCATTCTATAGCTAATAGAGAACAATGAAAATGAATAGAATGCTATTCACCTATGAAAATGAAGTTGATGTTTGCCCATTTGCAATAATATGGATGAACTTAAACACTATAATGTTAAATGAAATAAGTCGGATGGAGAATAACAAACACCACTTGACTTCACTTGTACATGTAAGATAAAAACAAAACAAAGGAAAAACAAAACCTGGCTGCAGAAATATGTCAAGTGGCACAGGATATGATTAGCATGTTAAAAAACCCTAGTTTGGGTCTTATTAACAAGTGATCCCCTTTGAACACCCAAGCCAATCAATGCTACATCTTGGGAACCAAACATCAAGTTGCTACTAAGGGCTAAATATCTCTGGAAGAGCCTCCAACAAGTAAAAGTAAGTAATGAATAATCAACAAAAACAAATACTTAAATAAAAAGTGATGGTTTCCAGAAAACACTCATGAGATTGGTAGAAATATGTCAATGATGTCAATTTTTGGGGTGGACAGAAGAAAATTATAGACTTTTGATAATATGATGGTCATCAAATTTAATGTACGCATAGGTAAAACTATAAAATTATATGCTTGAAATTTGTATAATGTGACAACACAATATTTACTCAATAAAGCTTTATTTTATTTTATATTTTAAGGATTTTCCCAAGCCAATCTTAGAGGGCCATAGAGACCAACCCTGGGTAAGGATTTAGATTAGTTCAATGAATGGCACCTCATGCTGAGTCATTGCTTAGGTCTGTGATTACCTGGATTACAACCAGCGATCTTTGGGGAATAAAAATTTGCTTTGGAAATCGACATTGATTTGACAACTTCTTTTTTTGAGTCTGATGTGATCTGAGATTTAAATTGATAAATATACTAGCTTTCCTACCCAGGGAGAAGCATTGTATGAAGGAGGGTATAAAGAAAGATCATTGAAGGAGAGATAGAATTCATCTTGTATCAAAGGAAATGAAATTATGTGCTAAGCTTTATTCTATGTGCCTGAAAAGTAAACTATGAAATGTCTATTTCCTTTATTGTGAAATAGCATTGAGTCTGTGTTTATAGAAACTTGTTTTGTCTGATTTTTCTTTTTATATTCTATAACAGTGCTTAAATGTGCTGATGTAATTTCCATAAAATTTTAATTTTATTTCCATGAAATAATTTGTCCAATGAAACATGTGACTACATATTACAAAAAGATGCCATAATGATAGTACAGCAGGTAGGGTATTTGGCTTGGACACTGATCATCTGGGTTCAATTCCTGGCATCCCATATGGTCCCCCAACCACCTATGGGAATAATACTTGACTACACAGCCAGGAATAATGCTTGTGCATTGCTGGGTATAACTCAAAACAACTAAAAATGCCAAAAGAACACAATGAAAAGACTTTTCAAAGAAGCTTTTGTCTTAGTTAAGGCAACAATCATGATAGTAGCACTCATGTTGACTTTCTATTTCAGTCCTATAGAATTTTATAATTTATAAACTTTCATGTACATTATCAGCTATTTTAGGCTATAACTTAAAGTTGCATAATACAAAATTAGCTGTTGCTTGAATCATGGCATCTTGTATGTTTTTTAGAAGCCATAGCTCAGATGTTATATAAAGAGAATGTTTCTTGGCATATAATTGAAAGACTCAATATTTTTGTCTAGATTAAAATGGTGAAATGATGAAAAGAGAACATAACAAAGTTTTCTATTTTGAATTGGACTCCAGGCAGAGTCAGAACAAACAGAATAAGGATAACAGTTGGCTACATAGCACCTTATTTCAGAAATTTCAAGGCTCCATTGGCACTGGATGGCTAGAAATCTGTATAAGAGAAGCAGGAAGGAATACAGAATTTCTTTTTCTTAAGTCTCCCACTATTAAATTCTCCTGTATTCATGAAGAGAGCTGCTTACAAAATTAAAGTACTTTTATTTCCTCCCTCCCTCTCTGCTTCCCTCTTTTTTCCTCCCTCCCTGCTTTTCACCTTCCTTTCCTCTCTCCCTCCCTCTTTCCTTTCTTTTTTCCTTCCTTCCTCAATGAAGTAATCAGGTCACATCACTAAGAATGGTGCATATACAAAGACCAGAATAAGAACTGGGTAGCACTTGGAAAAAAAGAAACCATTATTTATTGTTGGTAAGAATAAAAAATGGTTCAAACTCTAGAAAACACTTTGGATTTTTACAACTAATAATAGTACTACCATATGATCTAAATATGATCTAATAGTTCTAATTCTAGGTGTTTGGCAAAGAACACAAAAGTATTAGTTTAAAAATTTACATACATGTCAGTGTTTATTGTAGTGCTACTTAAAATAACACCAAAACTCTGCAGGAGTAATCCCCTGAGCACAGAGCCAGAAGCAAGCTGAGAACACAGCCAGATGTGACTCAGTACTGCTCTCCAAAGTATTGTTATTATTAGACAGTACTGCTATCAATAATAAATATAAGTAGGAAGGAGTCAAGATTGTTGGGGTATATAGTGTTATTATAATAATAGTCATTTATTTTATGTGACCAGTTTTATATTTACATTTTCAATATTTGAACATTTTTATGTTTAAATTTTCTATATTTGCTGTCCAGAAGGATTTTGATGCAAAGTATGAAAAAGAATGCCAATAGCCATTAATATAACTAGGTAAGTTTCTTGTAGAAAGACAGAGAAAGCCACTGGAAAATAACATGCTAAATTTTCTAGGAATTGTGAATTACTGAGAATAGCTGGAATTCAGTCAATTTTTGACAACATATAAATAATTTTAAATGTACCAAAGAAATAAAGGGAATGTTAAGAAGAGCCATACCTTGAAGACCTGACTATGTAAAGTTGTGCTGCTGGTTAGAGTAAAGGAAAAAAAAAAACAAAACTATCGCCTTTTTCCAGTTCATTCGGTTAAAAAGAATAGCACAGCGGTGTTTGCCTTGCAAGCAGCCGATCCAGGACCTAAGGTAGTTGGTTCGAATCCCGGTGTCCTATATGGTCCCCCGTGCCTGCCAGGAGCTATTTCTGAGCAGACAGCCAGGAATAACCCCTGAGCACCGCCAGGTGTGGCCCAAAAACCAAAAAAAAAAAATCCTCCCATTCTCACAGAATAGGGCTAAAGATAAAGCCTCTTTTGTGTACTGTAAATTGGTTGTTAGTGCCAATGAAAAGAGAACATAGCTATATGAGTTATGTATGGCTTATAATTATTAAGATTTATAGAAATAATATTTATAAGGAAGTTCAAACCATTTTTTGGATTAACACTTTTTACTTTTCAATATAATTTGATTAGACTCTGTCAGTACTTCTAACTGCTGTAAAGTTATTGTGCTTATTTTGGAAAGTCCCAGTCTATTTTCTACCTGCATCCCACTCAAAAGAGTTATGGCCAATCTTTCATGTCTATTTACAATGAGCAATTGAACATATCTGTGTCTACACTTGCAATATGATATCTGTACCTAACTATTCACACTCTTTGTGGTCCATAATTATGCTAAAATAACTAAGAATAACTTCAGTTTTCAAGTAGGTATGAATTTGAGGTTTCAAATACAATTGTTGGCTGACAAAATTATTAGAATTATTGTTAGGAAGTCATTAGGATACCTTGAGTGTTGTCAAGATTATTTGCTAAACCTATAGAAGATGATAAAATTGGTGAAATGGTGAATAGATATTAATATTAAATAAATTTATGGAAAGTTGTGTAAATTTGTATGTGGGCTAAAATTCTATGTTAAATATGGCATTAAATATATTGATTTGGAAGCCCGACAATAGCTCAGCGGTAGGGCATTTGCCTTTCACGGGGCTGATTCAAACACAGACCTTGGTTCAATCCCCGGCATCCCATATGGTCCCCCAAGCCAGGAGCAATTTCTGAGCCCATAGCCAGGAATAACCCCTGAGCATCACTGGGTGTGGCCCAAAAACAAAAACAAAAAACAAAAAGAAAAAAAGAAAAGAAAAAGAAAGAATATATTGATTTTGTATAACATAATTATTTTATTTTATTCTTTTTTTTTTTAACAAAGCAAGATTCTTGCCTTTTATTTCTACAACAAAACTAAAGACATTATAAAGGGTTAGAATTTTTTCCAAAAAAAAAAAAAAGAATTTTTTCCAAAAATACTTTGAGAAATGCTGGGCAAACTTTTTATTTTCAAATGATAAAGTGAGTCTTTTAAAAACAAACTTGCATTTTCAAGATCCTATTACTACTCAGTGATTTAACTGGACATAAAATCTAGGGCTAGTAATATTTAAGGTTCAGATTACTCAATTATTTTATGCTCATCTATATTGACCTATTTCAGCAGAATATTTTCCTCATTTTAAAATTAAAAAAGAGGCATAACATTATGTTATGATGTGCTTTGAAAAGAATATATTGCAATTATAAATTTCAATTAATTCTGTAAAATTTAAGTTTAAAAGTTTTTAAATGTATGATATATTAAAATTATTAAATAGAAATATTAAATTTATTGAATAGAAATAGGTTTGCTTATACAAGCTAGCTTAAAATTCTGTTCAAAATGAGAATCCTAGCCAGTCTCAATCAATGCAGTTGACGGGATGAACCTGAAGAATGACAGTAGACACAAGAATTATATTGAAAAAAATTGACAAGAAAATTTTGCCTTGAGAAGAGCATCCAATCTCAAAATTACAAATAAGAACTCTCACATTTAATTGCTGATCTCTGTCATCCCATCTCAAGGGAAAAACAACCTGGCCAAGAAATAATCTTAAGGAATCCTGGGGAAATTCCAGAGAAGTCCTGGGGGTAAAACCCCTTTACAGAACTCGAGATTCATGGAATAGCCAATTCTTCTTAGTAATAAAATTTTTCAGAGCCATGCACCACCATGTTTGCTTATCAGCCAGCTCCATAGACTCATTTTATTTTTGAAAGAGATATAAATAAAATATAAAAAATTTTAGATACACCAGCCTTACACCTGAAAATCAGGGTACTCTCAGCAGGGATGAGCAAGTACTTGCTATGCTGATGCTTCAACAGTCAGACTTACAACACACAATCAACATCACCCCAATGGTCCAGCTTCACCTCTTTATCAGTGATCTCTACAGATACCTAAGCAATCAAAATTCCAGGTATACTGGTATTTGACTTGAGAATTCCAGGCCTTTGTAGAGTAAATGCAGGCAGCTTACCTCCCCTGCCATTTTTCATAAATTTTATTTTCTTGACGTTTTTCAAATTTTTTAATTGTTTTTTTGTTTATTTGTTTTTTGGGCCACACCCAGTTGCGCTCAGGGGTGACTCCTGGCTCTGTGCTCAGAAATCTCTCCTTGCAGGCATGGGGGACCATATGGGATGCCAGGATATGAACCACCTTTGGTCCTGGATCGACTGCTTGCAAGGCAAACGCCCTACTGCTGTGCTATTTCTCTGGCCCCTGAAGTTTTTTTTTTTTTAAATGATTCCATTACCACTTAGTTGTAAACAAACAACATAAAGTAAAATATTTCATGCCTGCTGGCTTGGAGGTGGGTGGGAATCTGGGGAAGATGGGAAAGAGAATTTTACACTGAAGGTAGGATTGGTGTTGGGACATTGAATGGAAGAAAAAACATGAAATTATGAGAAAATGCATAGTGTTAAAATAGTAAGAATTCTAAAATACAAATACAACTGTTCATAGGGGACATCCAAGTAGGGATGGAGAAGATGGAGGGACAATTTTGGGGATGCTGCAAGGGTATACAGGTGGGAATTGGAAATTAACTCAGAGTCTCACACAAACTAGGTATGTGTTCTACAACTTGAACTTTATCCCAGCCCTAGAAATGCTTCCCCCCCATGACTTCTCTCTTCAGTTTTTTTCTTTCTCTACTCTATCTTTGTTCTTCTCAACTTCCATTCTAAATTGGACCAGAAATTCTCCTCTCCTATGTTTTTTTTTCTCATTCCCTTTTCTGTGATACAACAGTATTCTGTGGTAAACTAGAAAGCATCATGTTTTAGTTAAATACCTGACATGGGAAACCTTTTGGAATATTCATTTCTAAGAATAGATGTCTTAATTTTAGTTTCATATTATAAGTATACTTATGCTCCTGAATTATAGTTTCTAAGTGAATTTTAACTTGAAAATACCATATCCAGTTTTATTTCTGAGCCAAAAATGGACTCTGAACAAAATCAGCAAATATCAAGTTTATATAAACTTTCTTCATTTTACACAGATTTTCTTTGCTTTTCTTAACCATTGATAGCAAAATAATTGTGAGAGACAGCCTAGTTTATACAAGACTTTCCTTTGGAGATAGCACCCTCTGACAGGGAACACTTTGTTGCCCTTACATTTCTAGCTTGTTTATTTCATAAAATAACAAGTTGACCATGTGGGATAGAAAAAAGAAATAGGTAGTTATTGGAAGGGGAGAGCATGTCTGCTATGCAGATTTTTCTTGCCCAACTTCAACATAAAAGATTTGGTAAGACAGAATGCATGATTCCCTAGGAAAGAACAACAATCTTCATGTTGAGTCAAAAAATGAGAGTGGGCTGTGTAAACTGACTGTGTAGGAATTATACTGTGAAGAGAGAAGCTGTTCGGGTCCTTCCGGCCAGTCACATGGCTTTGCAAGGAAAATTCATCTCGGGTGCAAACACCAGGCTGCACCCCATGCGTTACGGAGCTTCAAACTTTAGTCGCTCTGTGCCAACTGAGTGCTACATGGAAGTCAAATCCAAATGTCAAAGAATGCAACCTCCAAATCTGTCTACAGAAAAACTTAGCTCTAGCATAAATGGCAATTATGAAAGAGCTTTAATAATAATCCAGATCACTCATGGGAACACTTTACTATATAAAGCTCTTGTTATGTAAGATACTGACAGATAATTTATCTATTTTACCTCTGTTAATATTTAAAACAGCCTGTTAAATAAAGACCATAAAAGTCCATATTTAATGATGTTGAAAACTGAGGTTCAAAGAGGTTCAAATTTGATTTTGTTAAGTTCCAGAATTTTGTTAAGTTCCACTTATAAAATAAGTGGCAAAGATAAGACTTGAATTCAAGTCTCATTGACCCAATTGACACTGTCTGCTCTCAGCTTTATTAATATATGCAATTAATAAAGAAAAAGGAAATATCTTTGGCTTTGCATTTATTCTCTCAAGTGAAGTAAATCAAAGGAAGCAGTTGTTTTGGCTAGAAAGTATAAAATAACTCTTTTCTTTAGGATGGTAAATGCTGTTGCTCATTTAGCCCAAGTTTATTATTATTTTCCCAGAATACACTGATTCTTCTATTTGCATATATTTTATTTTTGAATGATGATTTCAAACATCTTTGTGGTTAGGGAGTTAAATTAATCAATGAACAAGCAAGTTGAAACTTGAAAATGTAGGTAGAATATACACCTCTCATTAATTGACAGGGAAGGATCCTTTGAAAGACTCTATTAGTTATTCAATCCAATATTTAATTCACCATGTGCAGACAGAACATCAGTAAAAGTGTCATAAATAAGACATTTAATGTTGCATTAAATATATCACGTGTTAAAAAAGATACATTAATTCAGTAGTATGGAGGAAACTACCGTGGTTACTAAAGTAGACTCAGCACTCTTTTAGTTTAATCAACAAAAGTCTTCAGCATTCTTAACTACTCACATCATCATGGGTCGTTGGCATATTTGTTTTGAACATTTTTATTATGAGGGAAGTAGAGTTCAAATTTACCTGCTAACTGGGAAAATATAAAATAGCACATCACCGAATAATAAGTAGCGCAGAATACATAAAAATCATGGAAATACCAGGCCTCTCCCTGCTTCTTCTGATTGCCAGGCAGCTGAAGGAATGTCTGAAAAAGATATTTAGAAGGTAATAAAAAACAGAATCTTTCCTCAGATTTATTTTTGGTAAATTTACATATGCTGTTATTTACTATCTCTTAGAAGATATTGTGAAATAGATATTACAATCATATTTGGAATGCATACAAAGTTTTATTTATGTGCCATACATATGGAAATAAGTTGAATTTCCAAGAACTCTTTTCTTGATATATTCTGAGAACACCCATACCATTGGAAAGTAAATTCACAGTTCCAAGTGCAAATATAACCATGATATGAAAAGTTTGTAGTGCAACTTTTTTTTTTAATCCTTTATTGGCCTTACACAAAGAACCTAAATTTTCAATAAGTTTCTTGCATAGTCCTTTACACTATTGTTATAAAATCAATCAAAAATAAATTAATTTATCTATTTTTAATAGATCTTATGTGAATAAAATAAAAAAATAAGTATGAAAATCATTATACATTTTATAAAGAAAAGTTTACTCAACATTGATGGCCATTCTAAAATTATAATGTGAAATAAAAACCAACAGAGAAATATATACATCTCAAAAACCTACTAAAATAGTCTGGCTGAAAAAGTACTCGGCAAAGAAAAACTCATGCCTTGCATGCTGTTGACCTAGTTTGATTTCTGACATCATGTTGTCCTCTAAGCACTGACACCATGTTGTCCTCCAAGCATAGCTGAGGAAAAAATTGGAGTCTCTAAATATTATGAAGAGGGGCCCTAAACCTCCTAAAAGTCAAGGGCAACTAAACAATCTATTGTTTAGACTATTTATGAATGTGATTATATATATATATGTATATATAATATATATGACATCTCTGGTGAATATCAGAGTAAAAGATAGGTTAGTAACATTGGTAGAATCACAGTTCTAAGGCAGTTTCATTGTTCCTCATAAATGTTACTTGCTTTATAGTTTTAAAAATATATTGTAATAGATATGTAAATTTATTGCATAATATTCTATAATTATATGAATGTTCAGTTTCAATTTTTTCACTGAATCAGTTTATGTATATACACATATATATTTAACTCGTTCTTTCCTTCTTTTGACTTTCCTTTTGACTTTCTATTTCTCTTGTCAGTAAAGTGGAATTCAATATGTAGAAGCACTAGAATTTACATTGCTGCATTGCTATGGAGACCCTACACAAATTTACTAAAAACCTTGTACCTTAGTTTTATTCATTCTCTTTTTTTTTTTTTTTTTTTTTTTTTTTTGTTTTTGGGCCACACGGTGTTGCTCAGGGGTTACTCCTGGCTGTCTGCTCAGAAATAGCTCCTGGCAGGCATGGGGGACCATATGGGACTCGAACCAACCACCTTTGGTCCTGGATCGGCTGCTTGCAAGGCAAACGCTGCTGTGCTATCTCTCTGGGCCCAGTTTTATTCATTCTTTTTTGTTTGTTTGTTTTCTATTTATTTGGGGGGCATACCCTGTGGTGCTCAGGGATTATTCCTGGTGGGTGGTAAGGGAGTACAGGATACTAAGGATCCAACCCAGGCTGGCCATATTCAAGGCAAACAACCTATCTACTGTACCATCACTCTGACCCCTTTTCTTATTCTTTTTTTTTTCCTTTAAAATGTATTTATTTGGGGTTCTGGGATGGACGGTTGCTGTACGATCACATGGAATCTAAGATGAATCCACATGAAACATTAACAGGGTGGGAGGCATCCCTGTATTATAAAATGTATGTGTTCTCAGCCCTAGTAGATCAGAGCTTGTTTCTGTGCATAAGATTTTCCCCTTTTGGGGCCGGCCAGGTGGCGCTAGAGGTAAGGTGTCTGCCTTGCCAGAGTTAGCCTAGGACAGATTGCGGTTCCATCTACCTGCGTCCCATATGGTCCCCCAAGCCAGGAGCAACTTCTGAGCGCATAACCAAGAGTAACCCCTGAGCGTCACTGGATATGGCCCCAAAACAAAACAAAACAAAACAAAATAAAAAAAAAGAATTTTTTCCTTTTTAGAGTGCCTATACAAAAGGGAATGGTGCGATATTATATTGCTGGTGCATTTGGGGTTAAGAATGACAGGCTACACTCTGTGCCCTGATTTTGACCTGAGCTTTTATTGCAGATCCCAGACGTAGAACTGACACAGTTCCCTGCAACAGCACCAGGAACTGAAGTCCCCAATGAGAAATTTCTAATACTGCTCTGGCACCAACTTGCACCAATTTTGATATGACATCCTGACAATGAGGAAACGGCAACAACTTGATCTAAGAGTGGGTTGCCCTATCTCATCACCTAGTGGTAAGATGAAATCAGAAGATTTCATTTGTCCTTTGCTCTGTGCAAAAACCAAGATTGCTAACTACAGAAGACTTACTTTGACAACCATGACTGAGCAGAATTTGTCATGGGACCAATAAGAAAGATCCTAGCCTAGGCTTAGGCCTAAGATTTTTTTCAAAAACCAAGATCTTTAATTCCATAGGTCTGACTTTGACAACTGATTTTGAGCAGAACTTCTGGAATCATAATGAAAGGCTGCATCCTAGGCTTTGTCCTAGGATCTGAACAAAAACCAAGACCACTAATTCAGAAGAATGGTTACAACAACAATGATGGAACAGAACTTCTAGAACCTCAAAGAAAGACTCTATTCTAGCCTTCATCCTATGACCTGTGAAAATACCAAGATCTTTAGCTACAGAGGCCTGATTTTTATCATCCACAAGTGAGTGGAAAGTTTCCTGGCATGATAAAAAGACCTTGGGTATGAAAATAAGTGTGTATGGAGCCTGTAGTTGTTCCCAAGGCAGTATGCTTCAAGAGTGTAGAAACCCTGTATCTCTTAGGCCAAGGGAATTCCCTCTCTAATTTCACCAATACTTACTGTGCCTATGCAAAACACACACACACACACACACACACACACACACACACACACAAACAAAAAAACACAAACTTTGCCACACCAGCCCTCCTTTCTTTATTTTTTTGGTTGTTTTTTCCTTTTCCTTTTTTTTTATTTTTATTTTTATTATTTTTCTATGTTTTTTCTTTTTCTTTTCTTCTTTCCTTTAATTATTATTGTGATTTTTTAAATTTTCTTTTATTCTCGTGGTTATAAAATAGTAGTTGTTTTTAGTACCTGGTGCTTTTTTTATTTTGTAGTTGTAGGGTTTTTTTATTGTTTTGTTTTGTTTTTCTTCTTTTTTCCCCTTCTTTTAAATTGATATTTATAATCTCTAGACAGAATCCTCTCAGTTTTTTCTTTTTTCTTTTTTCAACAGAACCACATAACTCGAATCATCTTGTTCTGCCTCATACATTGAGTAGTGAAAATAATGGAGGGTACGAGGACCAAACAGTCATATAAACATTGAGTGGAAATAAAAATATGATCAGACTCAAACATCAAACCCAAAGTCAATGACAACAGAATCGATACCCAATCTACAACAAGTTATACACAGAGGGGAGCAGTTTCACTAGCAGTCTGGAGGGCAAATGAGGGAGATATAAATGCATGCTGGAAACAGGGGTGGAAGGAGGACAACACTGGTTGTAGAAATCGCCCAATTCATTGTCACTATGTACCTTAAATATTACTATGAAAGATTAGTAATTTACTTTGGTCACAATAAAAATTATTTAAATATGTATTTATTTATAGATAATTAATTGATTGATTAAAGCACTGTGGTTAAAAATTGTTCATTATTGAATTTCTGTTATGGAATGTATACCACCCTTCATCAATGCACTTTTCCCTGCCACCAATATCTCCAGTTTCCTTCCCCCTCCCTTCACCTATCTCTGGGGGAGGCATTTTGCTTCTCTCTCTTCTCTCTCTCTCTTTCTAGCTCTCGCTCTCTCTCGCTTGCTCTCATTCTCTTTCATTTTTTTTTTTTTTTTTTTTGGTTTTTGGGCCACACCCGGTGGCGCTCAGGGGTTTCTCATGGCTGTCTGCTCAGAAATAGCTCCTGGCTGGCACGGTGGACCATATGGGACGCCGGGATTCGAACCAACCACCTTTGGTCCTGGATTGGCTGCTTGCAAGGCAAACGCCGCTGTACTATCTCTCTGGGCCCCACTCTCATTCATTTTTGACAATGTGGTTTGCACTATTGTTAATGAAGGGGTATCATGCATGTCCTCAATCTCTAAGTAGAGATGAATTCCAAATGTATCTCTCCAGACTTTTGTAGAGAGGAAATGTGCTAATATTTGTAAAGAACTATTGTTAGCATAGATAAACCTGCAATGGCACTTGAGAAACTATGAGAAAAATGGTGCCATACACACAGGAACAAATATTGGTTGTTAAATGAGCCATAGCATCACACACATAATAGACATAAAACAAAAATACCAACAGTCTTCTGTAAACCCATTTTGAGAAAGAACTTGCTTTATTATCAAGATTAGATAAAAATTCTGAAGATAAAAGAAAACTTTTTTCTTCCTTTCAGTCCTAAAAATGCTCTATGTGTTTAATCTTCCATGGAGAGACAACTGGAAGACCACACAAATAGAAATGGTGGCCCCATGAGATAAAACTGTCAGACTTCTCATGAATTACTTTGATGAACTGTTGACAAAATATTAGACCAGTGGAAGTTTATAGACAGAGACAAAGAGGAGCTAAATATATAAAGTAATTTTCTTGTTATTCCAACAACTATCACAAACATTGACCTTTAGAACAAAATTTCAGTCTCTGTAGAACTAAGAAAAACTCAGGAGTAATTCTAAGATTTTTGTCAAATTAATCATTAACATGGAATGAGAAGTTTATTTTCAGAAATTAATTATTTGCATACTTTTTAGTCTCAGAAGATAAATATGCATTTTATGTTCACTTTTGCAAACTACACTTTTGGGGATTTTTCTTATACTTTTTGAGAAAATCCTGCAATTATTTACTGACCTATTAACTCTTGGTATCTCATGGCTAAATTTTTTGATTGATTTAATGTACTATATTTCAGTATAAGAGATAGTTTATGTTGTTTTATTTTTCTAGAAACATCCACGTTATGATGAAGTTGTTACTAGATGAGTTAAGACCTAGCAAAGAACTAACAAAGACTATTAAAATAAAGAGGAGTTGTAAGGACAAATATGCAAACATGTGGTTTGGGGTAAAAACCAGATGAAAAGGTTATTAGGAACGTCAAGCTAGCTGCAGGAGAAAGAAAATTAAGAAAGGAATGAGAACAGAATTAGAGATGAAATTAAAGGCAAAATATAGATTAACAAAAGGTTATTAAAGAGCTTATATTTATATTCCTTTCCATGTTTCCCTCATCTCTATCCACTTCCTATGTAGAAAGGAAATCTGGTAAAAAAAAAAAAAGATAACAGAGCAGAGTAAGAAGAGATAGTCTTTGTTTTGGCTTAAGCCAAGATACAGCTTTCCACATTCTCTTTCTCTATATAATTAAGGTCACTTTTTTTTTCTGCTGTTTTTCAGCTTATGAAAAGGATGGAATATAGAACATAATGATTCGTTCCAAATTCGAATTATTTTCTTTTTTGGTTTAATTTTCTTGGATCTTTCTCTGAACAGAAACATACTGATCTAATTTTCAGTATCACACATACAAACAAGATCTTGCTTCCAACAATGATATACATTTTCTATGTAGCACTCCATTGTATCACACTGGATGAGACTCACCTGTTAACTCATCATTTACCTTGATAAAGCTAGTTTATTCTTGCTTTAGCAGACTGACAATAGAAAGGTCAGTTTAGAGATTGAGTTTCTTTGATATTTGTTACAGAAATATTTGTATTTATCCTTTCTATTACTTCTTTTTAACAAGATATAAATAATGACCTCTTAAAGGCTGAGCATTTTTTGCTCATAGAGACTAGCCTTCTGTCTCCATTTACCACTTCTTGTTATTGCTATACTGCCAAGATACTGCTGACAGGCATTGGCTGTGCAACAGAAGGCATCTTTGTGGAGTCATGCATATGGGACAGTTCTATAGCACTTTCACACATTGCTCTTCATGAGAATGACTGTGTTAAGTGCCAATTGCTGACGTTAAAATATGGCTGCAGTATTAATAGAAACTTCCTTAGAATTGAAGAGATCTCATAGGTCATCCATTTTAGGAAAAAACTATTAACAGGAAAAAAAAGAAGAAAGAAAGAAAAGAAGAAAGAGGAAAAGGGGGTGGGTCTGGGAGAACAGCGTCTGAGCACTGAAAATATCTTTTTGCATTTGGAAAGAAACCATTATAACCAACAAGGAATGAATTGTTCTGCAGTTCTTTATTGCCTTTAGTATTTGGATTCAGTCATCACTAAAGTGTCTGTTTCATACAGCTTAATTTTAAATGTAAAATAAAAAATGAACGTCTCATTTGGGTTCTTTAAAATGTGTTACAAGAGAACGTTTGTATATAGGAGGTATCGAATAATATACTCTACTAGTTAGGCAAGCACTAAAATAGTTCTCCATTACTAGTGGAAACTATTATTTTCAATTTCCATGGGAAGGAACAAACAGTTAATTTTGAATGTGTGCACTGAAAAAAAAAGATAGTATAATGACTTAATAGATTTAAACTTAAATCGTTGCTATGAGGCTGGTCAGGTGTCATAATAATCACTTAACATCACAGAAGTCCTAACAGAAGTCCCTTTACTGATAACTATGTTTATAGTGGTTTACATTATTATTTTATTTTTTGGCAGTTTTGAAACTGTTGCGACATTCCAGTCTTGCATCTTCCATTACCCTAACACATTACCATGTCTATTTTATGTGTCTGCATTTGCATATGAATTTCGAGATAACATTAGCTTACATGACTGCAGTAGAATTCTTTTCCTTTTCAACATATATATATATATGTTATCATAATTAAATCACAGTGTTAGGGTCCAGAGTCAAAGGACGAGACCACACTATTGGAGTAAAACAAAACAAAACATTACATCAGTCACAAACCTGACCAGTCAAGCCATCTCCCAGAGGAGATGACACTGCCCAAGGTCACAAACCAGGCTCTATCAGGAGGGGAAGAGTATAGAGAGGTCCTAGCTTCTGATGATCTTTAAAACTATTGGCTGTTGTTTGAGGTATCTTCCCTTTATTCCCTCTTGTCCTTTCCAGATAGGCTACTTGGTATGGCCAGGTAGCTTCGTGGATGTTAATGGAAAGTTAGGCTTAAGAAAGAAAAGCCTAATATGTGGTCCTTTACAAAATGCCATCCCTCCTTGTTCAGAACCCAGGGCTTCACACATAATACTAATATCCTATCACCACAGATCATTAGATCCTTACCTATTTCAATAACTACTGGAATCATAGCACTATTGTCATTCCAAAGTTTTTTTTTTTCTGTTGATTTGTTTGTACCTTCACTTTGTTTTTCTGTCTACCACATGTGTGAAATCATTTAATTTTTGGCTATCTCTTTCTGATTTATTTTACTTAACATGGCCTCTTCATTTCTATTTATTGTTGCAAGAGATTTTATTTTGTGTTTTCCTATGGTTGAACAATATTCCATAGGTATATAAGATATTTTTAGGATCAATTTATTGGTCTTGAATTGTTTTCAGTTTGGGTTATGGTCAATAGTGCATCAAAGAAGGTGTACACATCTTTTTAAATGATATTTATTAAAAACTGAATTGTTCAGTAGATCCATTTTTAACATGAATAGTTCTCTATACTGTTTTTTTCAGAAAGGCGGTGTCAATTTACATTTCCTCTGACAAAGTGTAAATGTTACCATTTCTTCACATCCCTGACAATAGTTGTTGTTCTTAGCCTTTTGTGATGTAGACCATTCTCACAGGTATGGGATGGTATGTCATTGTCATATTTATTTGTATTTCACAAAATAAGTGAAAATGAATGTGCTCACAGGCTTGTTCAATGAATTTACATTTCTTTTTTTAAAAATTCCTGTTTATATCTTATTGCTATTTTTGATAGAGTTGTTTCTTTTTTTGATTTTATGATTTCTTTTCTATCTTAGATATTATCACATTGTCAAGTACATGACATGCAAATATTTTCTCCTATGGACGTCTTTTTGTTTTAGCTCTAATTTCCTTCCCTATAAAGAACTTTTTACTTTGATGTCATTTGTTTGTTTTTTTTTTCTTTTTCTTTTGTTTTATTTTGCCATTGGAATCAAATTCTTGAATACATCATGGAAGCCAACTTATGAATGTTTTGAGTAAACTTGAGTAAATTTTTTTCTGTGTATTTTATGGTTTTGAATTTAACATTTAGTTCTTTAATCTGTTTTGAATTAAGTTTTCTGCATGGTGTGAGATTGTGGTCCAGTTTCATGATTTTATCTATAACTTTCCAGTTTTCCTAGCATCATTTTTTGAAGACTTTTTAAAAGTTCTTTTTCTATTTTTATTTCATTTTTTTGGAGGGATGAATATGAGTGACTCACAAAAGTGCTTAGAAATTATTCCTGGCTCTGTGCTCAGTGTTGATCAGGGGACCATATATAGTGCTGGGTGTCAAAAATATGTTGGCTCTTTGCAAGGCAATTACCTTACCTCAGATGCTATCTCTCTGTCCACCCCTTTATTTATTTATTTTAGGTATGGGGCCACAACCAGCAATGGTCAAGAGTTACTCTTGTATCTGCACTCCAGAATTATATATGGTGCTCAAAAGGGATTTGGCATGACATTGATGGAACCCAAATCGACCATATGCAGGCAACTCCCTTACAGTTTGTATTGCTCTGGTCCCTCTGGCCTCCAATTATGTTCCTGGCTCTTTTCTCATCAATTAGCCTTCCATATATTACCATAGTCATAATTGTTTTATTTTGGGCTAGCAATTCTGCTTCACTGACTTCAATAGCATATTGCTTTGATTGCTATGGTTAAGTTTGAAATCAGGGAATCTGAAACCTCTGATTTGTAGTTCAAAATGATTTTAAGTAAAATTTGAACAGTTTGAGGACATTTTTTATAATTTGATAGATTGCCTTAAATTTATACAATGCTTTTATAGGAGGCTATTTTTAAATATAATTCTTTAAATCTTTTGGGATGGAATATCTTTTCCATCTTCTTGTGTCTTTCATTGATTTAAAGTGGAGTCAAAGTGATAATATAGCAGATAGATTTTGTCTTGCATGTAGTTGAGCTGTAGTAGAGCTGGGTTCAATTCCTGGCATTCCTGGCCTGGAGTAATTCCAAAATGTAGAGCCAGGATTAACCCCTTAACATTGCTGAGTGTTGCTCCACAACAACAATAATATAAAATAATTCAGTTTTCCTTGTGCAAACCTTTGATTTCCTTTGTTAATTTTATTCCTAGGTACTTAACTTTTCTAAGTTCAATTGTAAACAGAATAATCTTTTGATTTATTTTACTTTGTTGTTTGCCTATAGAAGTACAGCCATTTTGTTTATTGACTTAAGAGCTTGCTCTTTACTGCACTACACATTTAGTTGTGATGCAGCCCAAAGGGTGTATTCTTTTGTTGCTGTATTTTCACGTACATGTATGTAGTATATACCCTTGCTGCTATAGCAGAGATTCCATGTACAGACTGCATTTAAATGCTGCCTCACATGTTTAGTACTTATATTCCACCAATTCCTTTGACACTACAAAACCAAAATCAAAACATGAAATCATATTACAACTGAATAAAAACCACAGAGTTGGGAGATTGCTGAGGCACATACAGACACTGTAGCAGGTATAGGCAGTGAGAAAAATGACCAAGAAATGATCATAACCAAGAAAAAAATGAATCTAAGCAACAAATTAAAGACTATCTAATATTGAAATGACCACCAATCACTTCTTGCCCATCTTTATACCAGTATAGACTTCAGAAATAGAAAATCTCATTTTCAAAAACTGAACTGAGTAGGGGGATAGTTCCAGCATTATATTGGGTCAAGTTAACATAAGAAAGTTCTCTTATTAATTTGTTGCATAGAGCTTAAATGCCTCCTAGGTCTGTATCTTGAGGGCTATAGTCTGGAAGACTCAGATAAACTAATACATTTCTTCCTAATATTTAAATTATAACACATTTGCAGTAATTAAAGAAAGCTTCAGTTTCTAAGTCAACACTTTTAAGTCAGATTCAGTACCAAACACAAAATTCTAGTTTACATTATGCCCCTATCAAATGAAAAATAACAACAAAAATAATCATTTTAAGAAAATCATACTCATCAGGAAACATGGATATTTTCCTATTCAGTGAATAAGGTTATTCACTGAAATATGATCCTTTTGCCTCTAACTTCTAATGTTGACTGATAAAATTTAGACAGCTTTACAGACCAATATACTTATATTGATTATTATTAATATTCTTGTGAGTTATTTGGTTTTGATGGAAAGAGATGTTTTATTTAGATATTATTTTATTAATTTTAGTTTGAGAATTGAGATAGTACAGTATGCACCCTAACCTCTGATGCTTATTTCACACTTCTAGTAAGTTTTATTACTAAGTTTGTAATATAAAAATGGGAATACTGAATCATCTGAAAACCAAACTTAAACACAAACTGTCTAACAAATTTTCAGCTAGTTATCTTAGTATATATGGTAAAATTTTATTGTAGTATGCAGCAAAAATATTTATGACAAAGAATTTAAAAACTACCTGGAATCCCTATTTTATTTCTCAACTGTAACTTTTGTCATTATTATAAAGAAGTTATGTATTTTAAATTATGTATTTACCAATACTATGCACTTTAATTTATTCTTAGGCTTTATAGAAGTTTATGTGTAAATTATATATCACTATAGCTTGGTTTCTTCCAGTTTAAAAATATAGCATTCAGCTTTATTGCTGATACATGCTGAGGATACATGAAAATTCTCAATTTCTTTTAACTTTTGTATATTTTTATGTTAATTTCTTTATTTGCTTCTATTAGCAAATATTTAAGCTATTTCTTTATTTCAAGAGTAATAGCAATTTTGTATGTGCAACAGCAATATTTGTTTGTTCAGTTTTAGGTCATACAGTGGTGTTCAGAGATTACACTTAGGTATTACCCCAGAAAGTGTTTGGGGCCTCAGAAGAGATGCCAGAGATTGAACCCAGTTCAGATATGTAAAGGCTAAAACCCTACCTAATGTACTATTGCTCTGGCCTCTGTAGTAGCAATCTTGTATGTGCAGTTAAGTGTTTTTATACATGTTTACTTGTATTATTTTTACTAAATGATTTAAGTCAGGTTCTGTTTCACATACAAAAATTTGTATGTACAGGTTAAAAACATCCTTCTCTAGAGTATAGAAACACACATGAAAACGACATATGGTGTCTCCTTATTCTTGGGTCAGAAATTGCAATTGTTTCCAAATTGTTTTAAAAAAGAATCATTGACCTTAGAGCCCCCAAATCTGAGAGTACTGTTAGATTAATTTTTAAGTTTGCTGTTTATTAACCCGTTGATTCATTTTTTATGATTAGAAGCCACTCTTAGTAGTGAACAGGGTGCTAGAGGTCACTCCCTGCAATCTCCTTCATACTTTCCTGGCAGTGTGGGCAAGACTCCTCATGACAATTGTCCTTATGACAATGCTTTAGCTGGTAATGCTTGAGGCCTTCAGTGTTACACCAGATCATGCTCAGGACACCATACCAGGGATCAAATTTAGGACTATGCACACGTTTTTATTTTAGTTCTCCCCATGGTCCCTTTAAATTTTTTATTGTGTAAAATTTATCCATTTTATAAAAAGGTAATAAAATGAATCTTAATATGGCCAATGATTTTATAGTTCAACAGCATATAGTCTAATTTGTATGAATTGAGCATACATTTTCCTCCTACCGCCCTACCTCATTTTCATATTTTGAAGCAAATCACTGACAATACATTTAATTTATTACTGTTTCTGTATGTGACCCCAAATATGATATCACTTTTTATGGTTATTATGAATAGTGTAGTTATAATCTCAAGGATATGTACATTATTACCTATATTATTATTGTTTTGGGGACGTTTCCCCACCTGTGGTTAGGATCCCTGGGGGAATCACTACTCATTTTCACTGATGATCAACTGAGAAAGAGATTTGATGCAGAGAACTGAGGATGCTTCTACTCAGGCCAACATTGTTGGGAGCAAACTAGACATATGTTCTAATTGCTGCACTCTTTTCTTTTTGATACTCAGGTTATTTTTGGATTGTGGGAGACTCCTTATGTGTGTGTGCGTTTGTGTGTGTGTTGTGTGGTATTTTCTTAAGTTGAATCCTATATTTTTACTTTGTGAACATAATAATTATGATATTTACTTGTTTTTGGAGATAACAAGATATTTCACACCATCTAAAAAATTACCTCAGACCTCGTATCATTTATTTAGATAAATAAACCAGAAAAATGGTTCTAAGGAACCTGGTTTGCTTTAGCAAAAATTAGTATCTAAAGGCTATAAAATATATTCCTATATGAGACTTGCATATGTGTCATTTTATGTATTGCCTCTATTCTTATTTGAATACCTTATCGTCATAAAGTTTAGAGTACTTTTTCTTGAGGGGAAAATGGTAGAGCTTGTATTATCATATAGATACCGACTAAAGACTGGGAGAAATCGTAAAAGGATTCATTACACTCCAGGCTATGTAAGCTAGGAAGCTATGTCTCACAAAAGTTGAATAACTTATTCAAGGGAAAATGTTGAATTAGTAGCATCTGCTAACTTCAAAGCTTTTTTATTTATTGATTTTCAAGTTTTTGTGATTATGTTCAACCAGTGAAATAGTCATATGATTTATTGAAACTATGAATACTTTAAGGCCAAATAAATGCTAGGCTTTTCTCTATTATAATTAGAGTTTGATTATATTTAATTATTTGTAATTACCCAAATAATGACTGAACATTAAATTCTTTTCACTGTACTTAAATAAGAATTTGAAAAGTTAGAGAAACCAGTAAAAGAATGAGCAGTAGTAAAACTAACTACACTTTTGTTTTATGCTGTAGTTCCAATATTACTAACAGAGGTTGTATAGAGAATTTTTCTTAATTATTGTAGCGTTAGATAATTATCTTTTCTTCTTAATATAATCCAATTATAAGAACTGTTAAATATATGGGTTTTTATGTATATTGTATATAATATAAATGTATAATATTTTAAATAATTAGAAAAAGAAATAGTACATAGAAAGCACGCTATATTATTAGTGTTGCAAAAAGTAAAAAATGAGTTGTCAATGCTTTTGTTGATCTGACAATGTAATAAGAAAATTTTAAGTAAGACCCGCCTACTTGCATGCCTTGATTTTGTAGAACAAATGTATAAATGTTATCTAGCATTATATTTTTATTATTCAATTAGAAAACTCACACATGAGAGTAGATTGTTACCACTGGTATAAATGTATAATTGATTTAAATATATTATATTTTTAAAGTATTTATTAAAAAGACACTTTTACAGGCATGTGTCTTCCTGTGATACACACACACGCACACACACATATATATACACATATATATTTACACATGAAACAAGATTTTTGAGATCAAATACTGGCTTTTTACTGTACTAGCTGCCTAAACCTCACCAAATTACTTTTCTTCTTTGTATCTTCCATTTCTTCAAACATAGAGATATAGAAAGCATGCACTTCATAAATAGTCAATGGTCAAATAATATGATAGATTAAAGGGTTTATACATATTAAAAATCTTTAGTGTTCGACAGATATAGATATTAGTATTTATTACTTCAAAATTGGAAACATTTTTATACTATTATTTTAATTTTAGAGTCTATTTAAGATTGGAGATATATAGTTTAAATACAGAATACTAGAGTTAAGTGTTTTCTAATTGTGTTTTAAGCCCATTACTAGGAAACAAAAACTAAATACTTTTATCAAGTGAGAGTAAATATACTTTTATCTTTTTTTTCTGATATGAAGTACAGTTGAATAATGGCCTCTGCACAATATCTGCTAGAGGACACATGGCAAGATTTTAAGTAAAACAGAAGAAACTTTTAAAAAACATATAAATTCTCTTACTAACTTTGTGTCCTTATTGTATACCCTGTTTTTCATGGTGTATAGTCCAGCTCTCTCTCTCTCATCATATGGTAGAAAGCTTGCACTAGCAGGGCTATAATAATACTTGGCACTTAGTACTGACTATGACTTAATTTTGCATTTAATATGCTATGGAGTCTACCATATCATCTTAAATTGTTCACATGGCAGATGATAGACCAAAAGAAATTGGTAAATATTTCTTCATTTGGTTATCTGCTGAAGTTATTAAATTTTTTCATTTAAGTAGTAATTTCAAAATGTTAGCTGTGGAGTATGTATTGCATAGACAATATATTCAGGAAAACTTATTCCAGAATTCTAAGTAATTATGCCTGTTACTGCAAACTGGCAAACCTTACAGAATATATCAGCCAACCTCTCTTTTCTAAGTGTGAAGATGGTGTTCTGAAGATATTAAGTTACTTCTGATGTAATGTAGAAGTGTCATATCACTTATAAGAGGCAGAAGCTAGGTAAGAATACTGGTATCCAATTCATTGTTACTTTTATCTTCTTTTCAAGCTATATAGGCTTGGGAAAATCAAGGGAATAACTAGATCCACATCACTTCTTACTCTCATATTAAGTTATAACTCATTTACATAAATATGATAGCAGTTTGCTATTAAACTCAAGATCACTTTTCTGTGTTTTTATTCCTTGCCAACAAATCTGTCATGGATAGGATTTCTCTCAAGAGTTCCTGAAAGCGGTAATTTGAAAGCCAACTGACATTGGGCCAGACCCCTGGGGTTGTCAACTAGTATACATAAATATTTATATATACATTTTATTGAAATAAGTGTTTGAGGCACAGCCAAAGTATCAGCTTTTCTCACTGACTTCATTTAGAAGGAGAGTGCATTGCTGCTAGAACTCAGAAGTTGTCATGTTTCATATCCTATTTATATGCTCTGATAGTAACAGTTGATTTAACCATAGATTTAGCTATACCTTAGAAAACCCTGCTTAAATATTGACCCACAGAGGTTTTGTAGACACTTGATCACATCTAATCAGGAATGTGGATATTAATGTGTGTTGTGTGACTATTTTTGTGTGTGTATACATGTAAGAGACAGAGTAAGAAAGATAGAGAACATAAATCAGTTTATTGCTAAAACAAGTAACAAAAAATCACCATTCTTCTTAGAGCTAACAAAGCATGGGTCACTTAAACTTTAAATAGATATAGCAACTTTGATTTTAACACTTTTCTAGATAATGAGTTCATTTTAGTGTTTAAAATAAAGAAAGCCAGGGCCAGAGCAGTAGCTCAGTGGTAGGGCGCTTGCCTTGCATTTGGCTGACCCAGGCTGAACCTTGGTTCCATCCTGGGTGTCCCATATGGTCCCCAAAGCCAGGAGCAACTTTTGAGAGCATAGCAAGGAATAACCCCTGAGTATCACTGGTGTGACTCAAAGAACTACTATTACTACTACTACTACTACTACTACTACTACTACTACTACTACTACTACTACTACTACTTATAATAATATAATAAAAGAAAGCCTTAATTTTATTTCCTGTCATTTTTACTTTAATTGGTAAGAGGTATAGACAATGATATACAACAATAGATTTTTCTTGAAAAGTACAAGTTTTCATTGAACAACAACAAAAAGGAGTTGGGGTAGGTCAGATGATCAAGGCATTTGATAGTTACCATACATGAGGACTGCTATTATCTTTCCCCCATGAAAATTTTGTTGTGATAATCATATAGCATAAAATTTAAAACAGAGTGCAGCACACAATACCAAGAAACTGAGGCAGATAGATAGACCAGCGGTCCTCTTAGAAACTCAAAGTAGCCGTTTTTTCCACAGGTCATTGTGCTGCCCCCAGGGAAAGAGAAGCGCTAGGAGAAGAGGGCTCTTCAAGCCACCTCAGCTGGGCTTCACCCAACCACACAGTTCCCAAGAAACTGAGGTAGAAAGACCAGAAGTGGGGTTCTCTATTTGACTCAGAAGAGCCATTTTCCCCCATCAGTGCACCCAAGAAGAGCTTGACCGCTCCATTTTGTTCTGTGATCTTGCGTTTTTCCCAATCAATGTGCATTCTAAACACACATAAAAAACACAACCACACAACAAAGTTTACAATGTGAAAGCAATGTAGAATCCCACAGTTTAGTGAGGTAAAATGGAGTTCTGAAGAAACAACTGGTCTGAGTCGCCTCTATAGCCTCATGGAAAAATTTTAGAGGAAATGTTGAGACTGTTCAAGGAACTCAAAGAAACTATAGATCAGAAAGCAAGCAAGCAAGCAAGCAAACAAACAACAACAGCAAACTCATGAGGATATCAGAGTAGAACTGAGAAAACTTTAAATAGAAATTACAAATCCAAAAAACATTGTAGGTTAAATGAAAAATTCACTACAAGGCCTCACCAGCAGAGGTGAGGACAGAATCAGGGAACTTGAAGATGAGATCTATAACACCTCTAGACAACAGTGTAAGATGAAAAAGAATCTTAAAATAAGCAAACAGAAGATGGAGGAAATCATAAAGAAAAGAACAGGTGGCAATAGAACTTTGGAATCTCAAGAGAAATAACAAAAGAATCATTGAGGACCCAGAAAACCTAGAAGAAAACTCCTATGAAGAAGTAACAGTCAAAGATATCTTTGCTAAGAAGTTTCCAGAGCTGAAGAATACATGTATACACATCCTGGATGTCTAAATATTATCAACTAAAAGAGTGTCAAAAAAAAAAAAAGCAACCAAAAGCACATCCTAGTCATGATCAAAAAGGGAAATAACATACAAAAAAGCATTCTTAAAAATTTTAGTCAGATTTATCACAAGGTCCAAAGTCACTAGTGGGATATAGTGAAAATAAAATAAACAAAATTCACATAGTGAAAAAAAAAGTAAAAGAAATGAACACCTCACCAAGAATACTTTGCCCAACCATTTCAGGTTTAAAGGAAGGATACACAGCTTCATGTATAAACAACAGGTCAGGAACTTTACAGACTCAAATTCAACCTTAAAAGAACTGTAAGGGATATCTTAACACAAGACAAAGCCCACAAACACACCAAACTTTTACAAATGTATGGGACAAAATGCCTTGACGATAATCAATTTTTATTTGATTACAAACATTTTGAAAAATTTTATGTGTTTATTATCTATATTAGTATTTCTGCCTTTTTTCATTTTTTGCCATCTTCTTAATTGAGCTGACCTTCCATTCTTGAATATTGAGTTCTTAAGTGTTTTGAATAAAAAATATGCTAGTCAGAATAAACAAACAGACACTTTGATAAAAAAAAGAAATACAAATGGCCAAAGTCATCAGGGAGATGCAAATCAAAACAATGAGGAGGTATTGGCACACATCACAAAGAATGAGAACAATCAGTGCAGGCGGGGATGTGGAGAGAAAGGAACTCTTATCCACTGCTGGTGGGAATGCCGTCTAGTACAGCCTCTATGGAAAGCGATACAGAGATTCCTCCAAAAGCTGGAAATTGAACTCCCATTCGAACCAGCTATTTCACTCCTAGGGATATACCCTAGGAACATAAGAATACAATACAAAAATCCCTTCCTCACACCTATACTTATTTCAGCACTATTCACAATAGCCAGGCTCTGAAAACAACCAAGATGCCCTTCAATAGATGAATGGCTAAAGAAACTATGGTACATATGCACAATGGAATATTATGAAGAAATTTTCCTATACATGGATGTACATGGAATCTATTATGCTGAGTGAAATAAGTCAGAGGGAGAGAGATAGACACAGCATAGTCTCATTCATCTATGGGTTTTAAGAAAAATAAAAGTCATTTTTTGCAACAATCCTCAGAGACAATGAAAGGAGGGCTGGAGCTTCCAGCTCACTTCATGAAGCTCACCACAAAGAATGGTGAGTGCAGTTATAGAAATAACTACACTTTGGGGCTGGTGAGGTGGCACTAGAGGTAAGGTGTCTGCCTTACAAGCGCTAGCCAAGGAAAAACTGCGGTTCAATCCCCCGGCATCCCATATGGTCCCCCCAAGCCAGGGGCAATTTCTGAGTGCTTAGCCAGGAGTAACCCCTGAGCATCAAACGGGTGTGGCCCGAAAAACCAAAAAAAAAAAAAAAAAAAAAAGAAAAAAGAAATAACTACACTGAGAACTACCATAACCATATGAATGAATGAGGGAACTGGAAAGCCTGGCTAGAGTACAGGTGGGGGTGGGGTGAGATGGAGGGAGATTGGGGACATTGGTGGTGGGAATGTTGCACTGGTGAAGGGGGGTTTTCTTTACATGACTGAAACCTAATCACAATCATATTTGTAATGATAAATATATGAAATAAGTTGAAGGTGTGGCTTTGTTATTTAATTTAATTTTTCTATATTTATTTATTTATTTATTTATTTATTTTTTGGTTTTTGGGCCACACCCAGCGTTGCTCAGGGGTTACTCGTGGCTGTCTGCTCAGAAATAGCTCCTGGCAGGCACGGGGGACCATATGGTCACCGGGATTCGAACCAACCACCTTTGGTCCTGGATCGGCTGCTTGCAAGGCAAACGCCGTTGTGCTATCTCTCCGGGCCCCTATATTTATTTTTAATGTTCATTTAGATACTATGATTATAATACTATTAAACTGTAATACATATATATGTACATCTATATACAGCCACACGCACAATGGCACAATGATATGCTATGCAGCCACAAATGATATAACAAAATAATCAGTTTGAAGCATCTTGGATGAAACTGGTAATGTATCATGTTGAGTGAAATAAGTCTGATGGAAAAGTAAAAATTTAAATAATCTCATTCATTTTTATAATTTTTGGTGTATAGGTAAAAAATCAAGGGCACAGGCAATGCCAATTGATAATAAATCTGGACACTAGTTTATAAACTGGATAACATGAGGTTTTGGGGAGAGAATGGGCAGAAATAATGAGGTAGACAGGAAATAACATAAGGCATATGGGGACAATCTTGGGAAATTAAGTGGTGGTAAGACAAAACAACTGTATTCACCTAACTAAAATATAAAATAAAATAGATGTTCAGACAGTCATTTTTCAATACCACAACCAGAAATAGTGTCAGTGTCCTTTTACCAACATCTCAAGGTTCCCTCCCAGCATGTCATTCCATAATCTTGGGAAACTGCTCAGTGTCTTAGTGTCCACTTCATCATTCCAAACCCTCTCAACCTCCTCCTTTACTTGTCATTCTTAATTTTAAAATTTAGAGCCAAGGGTTTACTGTCATGTGATACATTTTATTCCCTTTTCTTAGTTCTCTGTATACCACAGATAAATGAGATTATCCAGTATTCATTCATCTTTTCCTCTGATTTACTTGCTCAACATGATGCTACCCAGTTTCATATAAATTGCAGTGAAATAAAGAATTTTTTACTGCTATAATAGTAGTTTATTGTGCATATAAATTACAATTTTTTATCCATTTATGTATCATTGGATATATACTGGCTATTGTACTAAGCTTTGTATGAACATATGAGTGCACAAATCTTTTGAATGAATATTTTTGTACTTATTGGGGTAGGTGCCAAGAAGTAGAATCATTGGTTTATTATTCTTTACTTTTCTGTTTGTTTTGGGTTCATCACTGGCTGTGCTCAGTTCCCTGATTCAAGGATCATGCCTAATGGGGTTTAGAGGCCCATATGAAATGCAGGAAATCAAGCTTAGGTCAGCTAAAGGCAAGGCAAGTGCCCTACCCTTTTTTTGTTTGTTTGTTTTGTTTTGTTTTGTTTTTTTGGGCCACACCTGATGACACTCAGGGGTTATTCCTGGCTATGTGCTCAGAAATCACTCCTAGCTTGGGAGACCATCTGGGATGCTGGAGATTGAACCTTGGTCAGTCCTAGGCTAGCGGGGTAAGGCAGACATATCTGGCCCCTGACTTACCCTTCTTAAAGATATCATTCTAGCTTCATTATTGCTTGGTATATTTTGAATATTAAGCCAAATTTTGAATAATTAAACCAAAATTTGAATAATTAAGCCAAATATATTAATATTAATCAGGTGTATATGTGCAATATTTTTTTCTATTTGGTAGGGCATTATTTTATTTTGCCCAAGTTTCTTTTGTTAGATAAAATCTTTTTAATTTGATGGGGTCTCATTTGTTTATTTTTGTTTTTATTACCTTATTCAGTAGAATTACTGAATTATTGAGATCCATAACCTGAATATTTCTTCCTATAATATTTTTGTTTTGTTTTGAAGACACATCTGGCAGTGGTCAGGTGTTACTTTTGTTTTGTTTTGTTTTGTTTTTGTTTTTTGGTTCACACCCGGCAGCGCTCAGCGATTACTCGTGGCTCTATGCTCAGAAATCGCTCCTGGCAGGCCATATGGGATGCAGGGATTCAAACAATTTACCTTCTGCATGCAAGGCAAATGCCTTACTTCTATGCTATCTCTCCAGTCCCTCAGGTGTTACTCTTGACTCTCTGCTTAGATATTACTCCTTTTGGACTTGGGGAACCATATGGGATGATGCAGATGACCTTCATCTGCATGAAAAGCAAGCTCCTTATTCTCCGCAGTATCATTCTTGCCCCACTTATAAAATACTTTTTAGAAGTTTATGGATTCTCCTCTGATCAACCTTGATTTATATTTTGTATAATGTAGAATACATATATTTTCTATCTTTATTTGAAGACACAGATGCAAAGAAAGGACAATGTGAAGTTACAGTGGGAAGGCAATCACCCATAAACAGAATTCTCAAAAGAAATCCCCTTGTTGACACCTTAATTTTGAATTTTCAGTCAAAAAAATTAAAAAAATAAAACAAAACACATGCACATTTACTTTGTCCCTCAAGTTCCCAGATTGTAGAACATTATAACAATTTATTAGCAGTGCACAAAGCAATCTAAAGCCACAAAATGTATGTAACTCCTTTAACATTAAAGGCTATAGTATTGTTGACACAGTTGATCATAATACATTATTTCATTAAGGATGAGTCAAAGGAGCACAGCAAAGACAGTGTTAGTGTGACAATTGTTTGCATAGGCTCAGCAAAATATAGGGAACATGGAAAGGAAAAGCCTTGGCCTAAATAAGGAGACCTTACCCCTGAAGTTTTTTGACATCAGGCCAACTCTAGGCTCCAGGCATATTAGATTGTCCAACCCAAGTCATTGTCTGTAGTGCCAATACACTTTTATTTTCACAGAGTCACTGTTGTTGGTGTCAGGTTTCTGTATCTAAGGATCCTGGAATATGTCCATATCCTACATCAAAGTCAGGATGATGTGGAGCATCCTTTAGTTTCACTCATAATTAGAGGGTGATGCAGAGAGCTCAGTCCTGAAAGCAGATCATTGTTGTTGTTAAGTCCTCTGGGTGTTAAAAGGAAGTCTCTGTTGAATAGGTCTATGCCAGAGCAGTGATAAGGTCTTCCCTGGTAGAGGATTGCTTTCAGGTGATGTAGTACACAACCGTGGTTGTTTTGTAGATGGCATCCCTGGTTTAGGGGTAAATGGACAATGCCTGAATGTAGAATACATATTTAAATGCTTTTCCCCGCCTTCATTTTTTTCTTTCATGTAGCTATCTTACTTAATGTTGAAAAAGATTTCTGTGTTTTCTTTATGTGCTCTGCTACATTAACGTAGATTAACTGTTCAAATATCTGAGAATTTATCTTCAGGTACTCAATTCTATTCTATTGTTCAGAGAGTCTAACCATTGAAAATTACCATATTTAATTTTATTTTTTAAACTATATATATATTGGTTTTTGGTCCACACCCTGTGATGCTCAGGGGTTACTCCTAGCTATGCACTCAGAAATTGCTCCTGGCTTGGGGGACCATATGGGATGCCAAGGGAATAATCCACCATCTGTCCTGGGTTAGCCAAGTGCTAGGCAAATGCTCCAATGCTGTGCTATCACTCTGGCCCCTACTTGTTTATATTGATTGATTGATTAATTGACTGATTGGTATTTGGGCCACAAACAGCAGTCTTCAGGGGTTACTCTTGCCTCTGCACTCAGTAATCATCCCTTGCAGGCTGAGGGACCATATGGGATGTCAGGAATCAAACTGGGTTGGCCACATGCAAGGCCAACGCCCTACTCTCCGGCCCTATCTCTTCGGTCCCAAGAAGTACCATATTTTAATATAACTGAAAGTCAGATAAATGATACCTCTCAACTTTTTTTCCTCAGAATAATTTTTTTTCTATTTAGGGAGATTACAATTTCATTTAAATGTTAGTTGAATTTGTTCTAAGTCTTAAAAGAATGTCATTAAGATTTTGATGAAAATTACATTCAATGTTGTATAATGCTTTGAATAGGAAGATCATTTTTTACAATTCTAATTACTCCATCCATGACAGTAGAATATCTTCCATTTTCTGATGTCCTCTTCTATTTCTTTCAATAGAGAATTAGAATTATCAATGTATATCTTTCACATTTGTTATTGATAATTAGGTATTTAATGTTTGTGGGCTGTATTTTAAATAATGTAACCTTTTTCTTTTCTTTTTAGATCATTAGGATACATAATACCTTAGAATTTAGTGTATATTTTGGTAGTCTGTTATTTTGCTTTACTAGTTTATTGTTTCTGAGAAATGGTTAGTATAGTCATAAGATTGTCTATGTATATTATAATGTCATCTGCAAATACAGATACTTTAACATCTCCTTTTTCAATTTGGATCCCTGTGCTTTATTTTTCTTATCTGATAGCTGTAGTGGAGAGTTCCAAGATTATATTGAATAATAGTGAAAAAAAGTGGACATCCTTGTTTTGTACCTGATCTAAAAGAGAAGGCTTTAGTTTTTCACTATTGAGAATGCTGTTGTCTGTATTGCAGATTTGTTGAGAATGGTTGTTGTTACTTTGGGGGAATGTTCCTTCTATCCAATTTTTTTAGACATAATTATACTTCTCTTTGAATTGAAAATGACATTAAATCTTATAGAATTATTTAATTTGGAATATTTTTATTGATCTAAATTTACTAAAAACAAACAATAAATATTCAGCAAGACAAAAGAACACACTCAAACTCAAAGTATTTAATGACAGAGAGAAGTCAATAACCTAGTTATCTAAAAGATTTGAAGGTTATTTTTCTCCCATGGAAATGGTGTAAAAGAGTATTTAAATATCCAATGCTACATTCCTAGAGACTTAGGATTTTGTAATAATTCTTCATACTTATGAGTGATCCATAAATTGGTATATACTATAAATTTAAAACAACCAACCTACTGGGTTATCAAATTCAATTTTTATGCAAATTGATAGTTTGCATTTGCTCCTACTATAGGTGAGAATGACACACTTTAGAAATTCAATAGAGATAGATAATTCAGAGAGTAAGATATTTTCCTTGCACACAACCAACCCAGGTCTGTTCCTAGCACTGTATATTATTACTTGAGCACTTTCAGGAATAATTCCTAAATATAGAGCTAGGAGTAAGCTGTGTTCACAACCAGGAATGGCCCCCAAACCAAATAGAATAAATGTGATATTGGCTAACTGCTGAGAATATGAATGTAGCCTTCTAATTACCCTGCACCAAGGTGCTCTTCAGATTTTCTTGGATTCAGCCACATTTTTCTGTATAACATGTAATAGGATTTAATTTTTTTAATTTTTTATTTTTGAGCCACACCCAGTGGTGCTCTGGAGTTACTCATGGCTCTGTACTCTGGTAGAGGGACCATATGGATGCAGGGATTAAACCTGCTTGCAGCTGAGTGCAAGGCAAACACCCTACCCCCTGTGCTAAAACTGTGGCCTCTATCAGGTTATTTTATAGTCAGAGTTATTTAGTAGCAAGAAGCATAGGCCACTTAATCTGGCTCAAGAATCTTGGTTATGATGCTATAGAGAAACTAAGAAATTAAAGGACTAAATCCACTGTGTAAATGGGTCCAGTACTAGAAGTTATAAAGTTGTTCCGAATCTAGATATTCTATTTCTCTGGGTGGCCTCAAGATTATTTGGCTTCTGCCATCTCTAAATATTAAATTCATCTTTTTTAAATTAAAAGATTAATTTTTTTTCATTTTTACATTGTGATTTACCAAGTTGTTCCTAATATCATGTTCAGACACCAATCTTACCACCAATGTGTCCCCAATTTCCCACCCACCACCATAACCTGCCTCCTTGCAAGCACAAATAAATTTACTTCATATTGTTTGTTATAGCATAAAGGCAAATAGAATGATCAAAAATTAGATCAACATGGGCCAACTTGAAATGATTATATTTCTTCCTGGTATTACTCAATCTATGGATTTACTGGGCTCTAATTGTTGCTAGTTGAACTTTCTGTGTTACTGTTAGGTTCACTGAGCATGATAGATTACTATGTAATTTTCTTGTGGTACTACCGAACTAATACTACTATAACATTTTGAAGTGTTGCATGCACACTTGTGGCTGCACGATCAGGATTTATAGATCTGAAATAAATCTGGTGGCTTGGCAGTTTGATAAATTTAAGTCGCAGATCTGGGCCGGTTCTCTTAAAGGGTGGAGGGTGTGGCTCTGGACTGCTGTGATTCCTACAGAAAGACTCTGTATCTCCCCTTTTAGAGGATTCCACAAAGGTATATCAGTCTGGGCTGCTCATGCAGAAAGGGGAATGTGTCCCAAATTACCAGAATGTGCCTCCTAAAAGGAAATATGGGTGTTTGTTTTGATGTTCCCGCAAATGAATCAAAATCGTTACAGGAAGAGTGGCATGATTCAGACTGGATACTCTCAGTGCCAGCCACGTTACCCGAAATTGAAGAATATTACGATGGAAACACAGCTTCTAATTTCAGGCAGAGGAGTGGCTGGTCAGGGGGCGGCTTTGGCTGGTCAGGCCGGGCTGGTGGCCGATCCAGTGGCCGATCCAGTAGACAGGGGAGTCGGTCAAGGAGTCGACAAGATGATAGAAGATGAAGTGGGAATAGAAACCGATCAAGAAGTGGGGGCCACAAACGAAGTTTTAACTGAGTATTTGATAATTTACCAGTGTGCGCTTGCCTATTTCTGCCTAATCATGTACATTATCCATCAAAAATTAGGTCATCAGTTGAGGTATGTGTCTGCTATTCGCAAAGAAGTTAGTCATATTTTTTTAAAGTATTTCACAAGAATGGTTGTAAACAGATCTACTTATCCAGTTATACCTTTGAATAAAAAAAGCCTCTATTGTCTCTTTTCAAAAAAAAAAATGGCATAGAAGTATCAACTCAAAGAAAATAAGTTTCTTCTTCTGATTTCTTTTTCTTCTTCCTCCTTTTCTTTTTCTCCTTGCTCTTCCTTCCTTCCTTCCTTCCTTCCTTCCTTCCTTCCTTCCTTCCTTCCTTCCTTCCTTCCTTCCTTCCTTCCTTCCTTCCTTCCTTCCTTCCTTCCTTCCTTCCTTCCTTCCTTCCTTCCATCCTTCCTTCCTTTCTTCTTTTTTCTTTCTTTCCTTCTCTTTCCTTTCTTTCCTTCTCTTTCCTTTCTTTCTTTCTTTCTTTCTTTCTTTCTTTCTTTCTTTCTTTCTTTCTTTCTTTCTCTTTCTTTCTTTCTTTCTTCTTTCTTTCTTTCTTTCTTTCTTTCTTTCTTTCTTCTTCTTTCTTTCTTTCTTCTTCTTCTTCTTCCTTCCTTCTTCTCTTTCTTTCTTCCTCCTTCTTTCTTTCTTTTCTTTCTTCTTTCTTTCTTTCTTTTCTCTTTCTTTTTCTTTCTTCTTTTTCTTTCTTTCTTTTCTTTCTTTCTTTTCTTTTTCTTCTTTCTTTCTTCTTTCTTCTTTCTTTCTTTCTTCTTCTTCTTTTTCTTTCTTTCTTCTTTTTCTTTCTCTTTTTTTTTCTTTCTCTTTTTCTTTCTTTCTTTCTTTCTTTCTTTCTTTCTTCTTTCTTTCTTTCTTTCTTTCTTTCTTCTTTCTTTCTTTCTTTTTCTTTCTTCTTTCTTCTTTCTTTCTTTCTTTCTTTCTTTCTTTCTTTCTTTCTTTTTTTCTTTCTTCTTTCTTCTTTCTCTCTTTCTTTTTCTCTTTTTCTTTTTCTTTCTTTCTCTCTCTATCTTTCTTTCTCTCTCTTTCTTTCTTTCTTTCTTTCTTTTTCTTTCTTCTTTCTTTCTTTCTTTCTCTTTCTTTCTTTCTTTTTCTTTCTTTCTTTCTTTCTTTCTTTCTCTCTTTCTTTTTCTCTCTTTCTTTCTTTCTTTCTTTCTTTCTTTTTCTTTCTTTCTCTCTCTATCTTTCTTTCTCTCTTTCTATCTTTCTTTCTCTTTCTTTCTTTCTTTCTTTCTTTCTTTCTTTCTTTCTTTCTTTCTTTCTTTCTTTCTTTCTTTCTTTCTCTTTCTTTCTTTCTTTCTTTCTCTCTCTCTTTCTCTCTCTCTTTCTCTCTCTCTCTCTTTCTTTCTTTCTTTCTTTCTTTCTTTCTTTCTTTCTTTCTTTCTTTCTTTCTCTCTTTTTCTTTCTTTCTTTTCTTCTTCTTCTTCTTCTTCTTCTTCTTCTTCTTCTTATTATTATTATTATTATTATTATTTGGATGGAGCTTGGTAAAGAAGTTGGGTCATTTTTCTGCTGGGAAGATGGTGGTTGTGGGAGGAGGTTGCTGGGTTTTGTGCTGGTTGGGCAGGTCCATCTTTAATTTGTCTTCCTCTTCTTAAGCTTTTATTTAAAGCATAAGGGCTGACCCCAATCCATCACATCTTCAGAGTGCTTTATACTTACATTTTTAATCCTCAACTGCTAACTAAACAAGTATTTCCATTTCCCAGTTCCCAGTAAGATCAGTGGAAGTAAATTATAAATTAAGTTTCACAAGACACAAATTACTGGAAGCCTGTGAAAGAATGGACTGAATTGATTTCAATTGTATTACTTGGTACTATCAGTCATGGTCAAGAAGAGGTCAAGGGATTATTGAGTGAGTTAACCTGGTTATTCCAGGCAGCAATGCCTACTGCATAGTATATATTGAATGTTTTTAATCAATCAATGAATGAATGAGTTAATAAATATGATACCTATAGAAAACAATAAAGCACAGGCCTTAAAGATAAAACAGTAATGATATAGGATTATGAAAACAAGTATAGAAAAGAGGCCACTACATTAATTTACAGTCATTTTATACTGAATAAGGGACTAAATTGAAGGACGTTTTTCCTCTGCTTACCACATAATTACATGGTTTAGGCAGTCTGCTAGCTCAGAGGAAGATTAGATCAAAAAAGCAACAGTATGATTCTCTAAGCCTAATTCTTCCTTCAGTTTTTTTTTCTTGTTATATTGTGGGTTTGCAAATAATTTACCATTATATTATATAGCAGCAGTTTCTTCCTGTATTATTATATTGTGTCCTCAGAGTGTAGTATGTAACTGACATCTTAGGGAGATTTTACTTTCTTTATTGATACCTTTATTATCTCAATCTAAATATTTTTAGAAAATTTTAGGTTATGATAGCCTGGTTTAGTTGTTTTCAGCACACATCTCAGCTCTAGTTATGTTTGTCTTCTCCTGAGTCTTCCTATTTTTCACTTGGACAATAGACATATTTGTCATTGCCACCGTTAGACCACATCTTATATAATCACATACTTTCCTGCACATGGTTTTCTTTTCAGGCCTCTAGTTCTGTACTTCTAATGTACAGGGAACAGTTTAGTGTTTAAAATATGTTTTGATTTGATGTCTTTAATTTATCAATAGATTATGGAATTATTTGATACTGTAAGGATTGAATTTGACTTCTCTGCATATATCTCTCCAGGCACAGAGAATCTGTTTCTACCCTTAATGTGGTGAGACTGACTTCAAAACAGCCTGAAAAGGCATCTGCTTAGGCTTTGTTACATGAACAAAGTGTTGGCCTTTCCTTGAGTTTTAGAGATAATTGTCATGCCAAAGTAGTTGAGAAGTAGTGCAGTCCTCGAGCAGTCACAAGACTTTTAGTCACATATCACAGTAATACTTGTCAGTGAAAGGGGAAACAACACTTTACTTTGGGAATTCATTGCATATAAGCACTTTCTATATGATAAAACTATGTTTGTGTGACTTTTATTTACCCTTATTGTTTTTGTTTGTCTGTTTTTAGGTCACATCTGGCAGCGCTCAGGGGTTACTCCTGGCTCTATGCTCAGAAATCGCTCCTGGCAGCTCGGAGGACCACATGAGATGCCGGGATTCGAACCAAAGTCCTTCTGCATGCAAGGCAAATGCGCTACCTCATGCTATCTCTTCGGCCCCTATTTATTCTTATTCTGGATTAGCAAGTGTTTCTGAGCATGAATCATTTCTACTCCTTTCTGCTATGTACAATTGAAATATCTGGAAGTAAGATTAATATTTTTTGCTTTTTTGGGGGGGGAGGGTAGGGGTCACTCTCAACATTGCCTATGGGTTATTCCTAGTTCTTCATTCAGGAATTACTTGTAGGTGCTATTATGAGAAGCCAGGGGTCAAACCAAGGCCAGCTACATACAAAGCAAGCACCCTACCCACTTTACACTCGCTCCAGTTTCAGTAAGATTAATTTTTGAGGAGCCTGAGAGATAGCATGAAAGTAGGCCATTTGCTTTGCATGCAGAAGGATGGTGATTTGAATTTCGGCATCCTATATGGTCCCCTGAGCCTGCCAGGAATGATTTCTGAGCGTAGAGTCCGGAGTAACCCCTGAGCACTACCGGGTATGACCCCCAAACAAAACAAAACAATAAAACAAACAAAAAAGATTAATTTTTGACTATGTGAACAAATGTTATCTGGACAAACAGATAATCATTTTGTGGCTTAGCACAGGACTATACATTTAGTATCACTTGGTGAGGTGGGAAGTCTTAACAGATGAGGTTTTCTCATTATCCTTCTTCCTTTTCTATTCCTTCTACTCCTTTAAATCTTTCTCATCATTGCTTTACTTCTTTATTTCTCTTCTCATCACTATTCTTTCTGATATCAGGGTTTTATACCAGAAGTCTTCTAACTGCTTACAAGTCTCATTTTATGTCCTAGGGTGTCCTTGCAACACAAAGATTGTTCTCTTTAATTATAAGCAGATGTGAAGATATAATATCATGGTTGATAAAGTAAGTAATGTGGCAAATCAAAGAATTATAGCTTATTTCTAAGACAGGACAAAGAGAAAATTATTCTAAGTGGAAGCTCTCTCTTTATTTTGCCTTGACAAAATTCACCACAGATATATATCTGATTGAATGTATCACAATGACCTTGCTCTAATGCTTGCTCATTCTGATAATTTTTTAGCAATGAATTAGTAATTAAAAACAACCACAATGTTCCAATGGGAGTTGGTTGTCAAATCCACTAAGCTGAACTTTAGTGTTTTGACAAATTAAAAGATAAAATACCACAGAAGCCACATGACCGCAGCAGGAAAAGAATCTTGTTTAGAAGGTCAAGTCCAAAGTGTATTTAAGAGAATGACTGTATCTGGAACTGTGGTAGAAGCAGAATGATGCCTCTTTAGGCAGTCAACTACATAGGTTCAAAGAGTTAATAAGGTTTCACCATTAATAGCTTTCTAACTATACATTATATATATATATTACATAATATATGGATGATAGATGAGTATATGTGAAAGAATGTCTGTGTACTCAATGTGTTTATACATATGAGGAGGTGAACCCATATATGTATTTATGCACATGCATGTTGGTGGGAAAAATAATTTTCACAGTGTGGGTGTGCATCACATGCAAATGGGGGTCTACATCAACCTTATTATAGATACTGTTTGGGCAATTTTCTGCTCTCTTCTATTATTTTTCTAGAAAGTGTTCTTATTGTTATTTTCATGTGGGATTCAAACTTGAATCTCCTAGCACATTGATTTCTCCCTTATCAATAGCTCTGCCCTTTTACTTGTTATCCTCATGATCCTGAAGTTTATGGATTTCCTATCACCTGTCAACTATTCTTCTGATAGCATTAATTCAAGCTGTAACACAACATTTCTGGGTTGAGAACATTTTTTATTACTGTTTTAATGAAGAGGAAACTAGTTTTTAGAGAGGGGAAGTAGCTTAGTTAACTTTATAGTGCAAGGACCTGAACTTCATTTTTATTAGTAAAAATAATTTTGAATTTATTAATTATTCTGTCTGAAGGTAGAGAAGACCAAGAAATATCTTCAATATTATAACAATAAAATTTACTTATTATAAATAAGTTTCAAAAAATTTGAAAGGCAGGATGAACAAACCTTAAAAAAATGAAAAGAAACTACTTACCAGAGTTCAGGGATATGATTTAAGTATAGAAAATGTTCTTTGTATGTGTGTGATCCCATGTGTGCACTGCATAATTGCATAAGTTCTGATAGAAAACAACAAACAATATCGACACAAATAGCTAAGTAAATTAATACAACCAAAAGTGTTAACTTTAAAATGTGGCAACTGAGATAAAAGAAGCTCCTGGTTTGGTGGCCATGCAAGACTTTTTATTCTACTCTGCCTGCAAAATACTATCTACAGAGAGAAACAGACAGGACTGTTATTTACTTTTCCCAACTGACAGGTGATTAAAGAAACTATTGTAGAGAGGTCTTGGAAGATAGTTCAGATTGCTTATATGCATATTTTGCAATAGGAGTCCCTTAAGTTAAATCTCCAGCATCCTGGAGTCCCTGAAACATTGCCAGGAGAAATCCTGAAAATGTACTAGGAGAGTATCTCCAATGTGACCCTAAAACCAAAGCCAAAATAGAAAATGTAACCAGCTTACCCTGCAGAAGAGAGGAAAAGTTTAGAAAAAGAAATTTTTAGATAAATGGCTGAATCTAGAGTCCTAAACTGTGACAGAGGGGTCTAGGAAGAGAACACACTTCCTGGTTGAACAATTCCTCACAGAGAAAAGTTCAGAAAAATTAACCATGTAAGGAAAACACTGTGCTTATATGACCCCAATTTTACAGGGAGAATGGGCAGCATTCTCTCTTAATATAAGAGAGAAGGAAAATAAATGTTTAGGAGGCCTTGCTTGAGTTAACATACCTTTAAGAAAAATTGAAGCTAGGAATGGGAATCCTATATATATAATATATAATCCTATATATATATATATATATATATATACACTTTATATTTACTTTTTTAAGAAACCATTTCTGATCACTGTATGTTTTTAAGAGCTTACCATTGTAAAATTTCCTAAAGACCCCATGGAGAAAGGTCACCAAGTACTTAGCACAGAGCTACCAATCTGAAAGCCATTTGCAAGAAGGGAGCTACTTGATACCTGCAGAGAAACAGTCACTTCAAAGGACAAACCGGAGGGTCTCTCTCCAGGATCAGGATGTAATCCTCTCCTTGGGCAAAAAGCTGCAGTATTTTTCAGGCAGCTTCCCAAATTTCCAAGAGGATGAATCTCACTAAGTCAAGAGGCTCTCCTGTTAATTATTGCAAGAAGCTTCTAAAGCTCAAGTGGAAGGATTGAATTGCAGGCAGTTTTTCATCATCACTAAAGACTGAATGCTTACACTTCATCTGCAATAAAGCTCCCACTCAGTAGGGCAGGATATACTCAGAGATGTACTTTATGTTTCGTAAACAAGTAGTACAGGTTTTATAATTAGATATTATAGTAATTCTATTAAACTGATAAAAATCCTAGCTTCAGGGGTCAGAGAGATAGCACAGTGGGTAAGACATTTGCCTTGCATATGGCTGATCTGGTTTCACCTTGCATTCCATATGGTCCAGTGAGAATACCAGAAATGATTTCTGAATGCAGAAATGGAACAAGGAGTAATCCCTGTGCACAGCCAGGAGTGGCCCTCCCCCCACCAAAATTATTTTTCTAACTTTGAGACCCTCACCTGAAATATGATATAACAGAAACAGTATAGATATCCAGGAAGATCTAAACCTAAGTACCTCTCATGAGTATTGCTCAAGGACTGAGACACATTGTACTCTGTTTCTAAGAATGTGGTACTATTTAATTAATTTTGAATTACTGTATATTCTAACTTTTGCCAAAAAATTCATATTATAGTCTTTTTTTTTTTTTTTTTTTTAATTTTTTTTTTATTTAAACACCTTGATTACATACATGATTGTGTTTGGGTTTCAGTCATAAAAGGAACACCACCCATCACCAGTGCAACATTCCCATCACCCAAGTCCCAAATCACCCTCCTCCCCACCCAACCCCCGCCTGTACCCTAAACAGGCTCTACATTTCCCTCATACATTCTCAATATTAGGACAGTTCAAAATGTAGTTATTTCTCTAACTAAACTCATCACTCTTTGTGGTGAGCTTCCTGAGGTGAGCTGGAACTTCCAGCTCTTTTCTCTTTTGTGTCTGAAAAATTATTATTACAAGGGTGTCTTTCATTTTTCTTAAAACCCATAGATGAGTGAGACCATTCTGCGTTTTTCTCTCTCTCTCTGACTTATTTCACTCAGCATAATAGATTCCATGTACATCCATGTATAGGAAAATTTCATGACTTCATCTCTCCTGACAGCTGCATAATATTCCATTGTGTATATGTACCACAGTTTCTTTAGCCATTCATCTGTTGAAGGGCATCTTGGTTGTTTCCAGAGTCTTGCTATGGTAAATAGAGCTGCAATGAATATAGGTGTAAGGAAGGGGTTTTTGTATTGTATTTTTGTGTTCCTAGGGTATATTCCTAGGAGTGGTATAGCTGGATCGTATGGGAGCTCGATTTCCAGTTTTTGGAGGAATCTCCATATCGCTTTCCATAAAGGTTGAACTAGACAGCATTCCCACCAGCAGTGGATAAGAGTTCCTTTCTCTCCACATCCCCGCCAACACTGTTTATTCTCATTCTTTGTGATGTGTGCCATTCTCTGGGGTGTGAGGTGGTATCTCATCGTTGTTTTGATTTGCATCTCCCTGATGATTAGTGATGTGGAACATTTTTTCATGTGTCTTTTGGCCATGCGTATTTCTTCTTTGTCAAAGTGTCTGTTCATTTCTTCTCCCCATTTTTTGATGGGGTTAGATGTTTTTTTCTTGTAAAGTTCTGTCAGTGCCTTGTATATTTTGGAGATTAGCCCCTTATCTGATGGGTATTGGGTGAATAGTTTCTCCCACTCAGTGGGTGGCTCTTGTATCCTGGGCACTATTTCCTTTGAGGTGCAGAAGCTTCTCAGCTTAATATATTCCCATCTGTTAATCTCTGCTTTCACTTGCTTGGAGAGTGCAGTTTCCTCCTTGAAGATGCCTGTAATGTCCTGTAGTGTTTTGCCTATGTGCTGTTCTATATATCTTATGGTTTTGGGGCTGATATCGAGGTCTTTAATCCATTTGGATTTTACCTTTGTACATGATGTTAGCTGGGGGTCTAAGTTTAATTTTTTGCAAGTGGCTATCCAATTGTGCCAACACCACTTGTTGAAGAGGCTTTCCCTGCTCCATTTAGGATTTCCTGCTCCTTTATCAAAAATTAGATGGTTGTATCTCTGGGGAACATTTTCTGAGTATTCAAGCCTATTCCACTGATCTGAGGACCTATCCTTATTCCAATACCATGCTGTTTTGATAACTGTTGCTTTGTAGTACAGTTTAAAGTTGGGAAAAGTAATTCCTCCCATATTCTTTTTCCCAATGATTGCTTTAGCTATTCGAGGGTGTTTATTGTTCCAAATGAATTTCAAAAGTGTCTGATCCACTTCTTTGAAGAATGTCATGGGTATCTTTAGAGGGATGGCATTAAATCTGTATAATGCCTTGGGGAGTATTGACATTTTGATGATGTTAATCCTGCCAATCCATGAGCAGGGTATGTGTTTCCATTTCCGTGTGTCCTCTCTTATTTCTTGGAGCAGAGTTTTATAGTTTTCTTTGTATAGGTCCTTCACATATTTAGTCAAGTTGATTCCAAGATATTTGAGTTTGTGTGGTACTATTGTGAATGGGGTTGTTTTCTTAATGTCCATTTCTTCTTTATTACTGTTGGTGTATAGAAAGGCCATTGATTTTTGTGTGTTAATTTTGTAGCCTGCCACCTTGCTATATGAGTCTATTGTTTCTAGAAGCTTTTTGATAGAGTCTTTAGGGTTTTCTAAGTAGAGTATCATGTCATCTGCAAACAGTGAGAGCTTGACTTCTTCCTTTCCTATCTGGATTCCCTTGATATCCTTTTCTTGCCTAATCGCTATAGCAAGTACTTCCAGTGCTATGTTGAATAGGAGTGGTGAGAGAGGACAGCCTTGTCTTGTGCCAGAATTTAGAGGGAAGGCTTTCAGTTTTTCTCCATTGAGGATAATATTTGCCACTGGCTTGTGGTAGATGGCCTTCACTATATTGAGAAAGGTTCCCTCCATTCCCATCTTGCTGAGAGTTTTGATCAAGAATGGGTGTTGGACCTTATCAAATGCTTTCTCTGCATCTATTGATATGATCATGTGGTTTTTATTTTTCTTGTTATTGATGTTGTGTATTATGTTGATAGATTTACGGATGTTAAACCAGCCTTGCATTCCTGGGATGAAACCTACTTGATCGTAGTGGATGATCTTCTTAATGAGGCATTGAATCCTATTTGCCAGGATTTTGTTGAGGATCTTTGCATCTGCATTCATCAGTGATATTGGTCTGTAATTTTCTTTTTTGGTAGCGTCTCTGTCTGGTTTAGGTATCAAGGTGATGTTGGCTTCATAAAAGCTATTTGGAAGTGTTTCTGTTTGTTCAATTTCATGAAAGAGTCTTGCCAAGATTGGCAGTAGTTCCTCTTGGAAAGTTTGATAGAATTCATTAGTGAATCCATCTGGACCTGGGCTTTTGTTTTTCGGCAGACATTTGATTACTGTTTTAATTTCATCAATGGTGATGGGGGTGTTTAGATATGCTACATCCTCTTCCTTCAACCGTGGAAGATTATAAGAGTCCAAGAATTTATCCATTTCTTCCAGGTTCTCATTTTTAGTGGCGTAGAGTTTTTCAAAGTAGTTTCTGATTACCCTTTGAATCTCTGTCATATCAGTAGTGATCTCTCCTTTTTCATTCCTGATACGAGTTATCAAGTTTCTCTCTCTCTCTTTCTTTGTTAGGTTTGCCAGTGGTCTATCAATCTTGTTTATTTTTTCAAAGAACCAACTTCTGCTTTCGTTGATCTTTCGGATTGTTTTTTGAATTTCCACTTCGTTGATTTCTGCTCTCAGCTTTGGTATTTCCTTCTGTCTTCCTGTTCTTGGGTCCTTTTGTTGAGCATTTTCTAGTTCTATTAGCTGTGTCATTAAGCTACTCAGGTAAGCTCCTTCTTCCTTCCTGATGTGTGCTTGCAAAGCTATAAATTTTCCTCTCAGTACTGCTTTTGCTGTGTCCCATAAGTTCTGAGAGTTTGTGTCTTTATTGTCATTTGTTTCCAGGAACCTTTTTATTTCCTCCTTGATTTCATCTCGGACCCACTGGTTATTGAGCATGAGGCTGTTTAACTTCCAGGTGTTAAAGTGTTTCTTCTGAGTCCCTTTGGAGTTCACAAATAATTTCAGAGCCTTGTGGTCAGCGAAGGTAGTCTGCAAAATTTCTATCCTCTTGATCTTATGGAGGTATGTTTTATGTGCCAGCATGTAGTCTATCCTGGAGAATGTCCCATGTACATTGGAGAAGAATGTGTATCCAGGTTTCTGGGGATGGAGTGTCCTATATATATCCACTAGGCCTCTTTCTTCCATTTCTCTCCTCAGGTCTAGTATATTCTTGTTGGGTTTCAGTCTGGTTGACCTGTCCAGTGTTGACAAAGCCGTGTTTAGGTCCCCCACAATTATTGTGTTGTTGTTGATATTATTTTTCAGATTTGTCAGCAGTTCTATTAAATATTTTGCTGGCCCCTCATTCGGTGCATATATGTTTAGGAGAGTGAATTCTTCCTGCTCTACGTACCCCTTGATTAATATAAAATGTCCGTCTTTGTCCCTTACAACCTTCCTGAGTATAAAGTTTGCATTATCTGATATTAGTATGGCCACTCCAGCTTTTTTATGGGTGTTGTTTGCTTGGATAACTTTTCTCCAGCCTTTTATTTTGAGTCTATGTTTGTTCTGACTATTCAGGTGCGTTTCTTGTAGGCAGCAGAAGGTTGGATTGAGTTTTTTGATCCATTTAGCCACTCTGTGTCTCTTAACTGGTGCATTTAGTCCATTGACGTTGAGAGAAAGAATTGTCCTGGGATTTAACGCCATCTTTATTTCAAAATTTGGTGTGTCTTTTGGGTAGTCTTGTCTTAGATTAGGTCTTTCAGTTTTTCTCTTAAGACTGGTTTTGTGTCTGTGAAGTTTCTGAGCTGTTTTTTGTCTGTGAAACCATGTATTCTTCCATCAAACCGGAAAGTGAGTTTTGCTGGGTATAGTATTCTGGGTGAAGCATTCATTTCATTCAGTCTTGTCACAATATCCCACCACTGCTTTCTGGCATTGAGCGTTTCTGGTGACAGGTCTGCTGTAAATCTCAGGGAAGCTTGCTTGAACATGATTTCCCCTTTTGATCTTGCTGTTTTCAGAATTCTGTCTCTATCTGTGGGATTTGTCATTGTGACTAGGATGTGTCTTGGGGTGGTTTTTCTGGGGTCTCTTTTGGTTGGTACTCTTCGGGCATGCAGGATTTGATCACATATATTCTTTAGCTCTGGGAGTTTCTCTTTAATGATGTTCTTGACCATTGATTCTTCCTGGAAATTTTCTTCCTGGGTCTCTGGGACTCCAATGATTCTTAAGTTGTTTCTGTTGATCTTATCATAGACTTCTATTTTCGTCTGTTCCCATTCTTTGACTAATTTTTCCATTGTCTGCTCATTTGCTTTAAGTTTTTTGTCCAATCTCTCCTGCTGTATGGAATTGTTATGTATCTCATCTTCCACAGCACCAAGTCTATTCTCAGCTTCTGATACCCTGTCCCAGAGCTTATCCATTTTGTCATTCACTTCGTTTACTGAGTTTTTCAGGCCTGTTAGTTGACATGTTATTTCAGTTTGGAGTTTTGTCATTTCTGCCTTCATATTTTCTTGGTTCTTATTAGTGTTCTGTTCAACTCGATCCATGGTTTCTTGGAGTCTGTTGAGCACCTTCCATATTGCTAGTCTAAAGTCCTTATCTGAGAGGTTGATTAGTTGTTCAGTCATTATCTGGTCCTCAGAATTGTCATCTTCATTCTCTATGTCTGATGCTGGCCTGCGCTGTTTCCCCATTGTCACATTTGTATTGTGGGTTTTTCTACGTGTTGTAGTGGTATTCATTGTCTATATGATGTAGGCAGCACACTCCTCTGGCTCCTCCCTTTCTGGATGGGCTGACTTGCCTCTAAGGGAGGGGAGTCCTCCGTGGATGAAGCCTCACACTGGGTCAAATCTTAGGCCCGAGCATGTAACAGAGAAGACAGTCCAGAGAGAAATGTTTGCTTCTGTGATATAGCGCCGTTCTTAGTGTGATTTTTCCTTCTTGTTGCAATGGAGTTCTTTCCTTAGAAAGAGTGCACGGCCGCGTAGCGAAGCGGAGCGGCCGTGCTCCTCTGAGCCTCTTTTTGCCCCACTCGCAAGAGTTTCACGCAAGAGGACAGTAGACAGACATAGACAGGTCACACTCACAGTCTTTCACAGCTGAGCCCCACTGGGCCGGTGTACTTTCGCGGATTTTCCCCGCCTGGTGTCACACACAGGGAGCCAGCTTTTGCAAAGGATAGCCGGTTTTTATGCTCTGAAGTCCCTCCCTGAAAATGGCGTCTGGGCGAGCGAGGTTTCTGGAGGCTCTTTTTGCCCCACTCGCAAGAGTTTCACGCAAGAGGACAGTAGACAGACATAGACAGGTCACACTCACAGTCTTTCACAGCTGAGCCCCACTGGGCCGGTGTACTTTCGCGGATTTTCCCCGCCTGGTGTCACACACAGGGAGCCAGCTTTTGCAAAGGATAGCCGGCTTTTATGCTCTGAAGTCCCTCCCTGAAAAATCCATATTATAGTCTTGAGGTAATGCTCCTTTCCATATTCTTTTCTTTGATGATACCAGTGGAGGTCCCCAGATGACTTATACGAAGTGGAGAGGAGAGAAGCAATAGCCCAAGAAGGGAACCCGCTGCTTTCTTTCACTCCACCTCCATGAACAGGAAATGGCTGGGAGATTTAGGACCAATTAAAGCTTAAATAAGCCCCTGCACATCACACAACTCAAGTCCTGCCAGTCCCATTAGGCAGCTGTCAAACCACACCTGAGGTCCACTTGGTCAGCCTGGCATGGAAGTTGTTCCCTGCCACTTGATTTCTTGTGGTGCTGTGGAGTCAGGATGGAGCAAAGGATTACTCTTTTTTTTTGTTTACTCAATATTTATACTAGTTTTATTAAGTAGTTTGTATCACCATAAAGGCCATTTAATTTTTGGTGTAAATGAAGTAACAGCCATTTCTAGTAAGTCTGAGAAAGATGATTCTGTGGTGGAAAATTTTCTGTCATTTCTTTTTTTTTATTAATGTCTTTATTTAAACACATTAATTACAATTATGATTGTAGTTGGGTTTCAGTCATGTAAAGAACACCCCACTTCACCAGTGCAACATTCCCATCACCAATGTTCCAAATCTCCCTCCTCCCGCTCTACCCCCGCCTGTACTCTAGACAGGCTTTCTACTTCCTCATTCATGCACTTTGTTATGATAGTTCTCAATGTAGTTATTTCTCTAACTGCATTCATCGCTCTTTGTAGTGATCTTCATGTCGTGAGCTGGACCTTCCAGCTCTCCTCTCTTTTGTCTCTGTGAATTATAAGAGATTACTCTTAAGGAGAGTTGATACAAGACCTTACCCAGGCCTTTCAAGTTCATTGTCTTCCCCTCATAGAAACAAATTTAGAGAGAGATAAGAAGCTAAGTTAAAATAAAGCTTTATTCTAAAATATGAAGGAAGACTAGGGACATGATAAAAGAGAAAGAATAACTCTCTAAGATAGAACATAGGACTCTCCAAAGGTGGAGAGAAACTAGCATTAAAATAGCAAAGTTTACAGAAACAGAATAGGTATCCAGGAAGATCTAAGAGTCTACATCTCAAGAGGGGAGATCCAAACAACATGTGCACGTGGGCAAAATTCATGGCCCAAGGAGCACATGTGTACATTTCTTTTGTTTCAAGTTAGTTTATATAAAATTTCTCACAACCTGCTCCATGTGGGTTTTTCCTCCTTGGACAGAGTCTGTTCGTAAGGCAGTTGCCAGGGATAGTTGAAAGTCTTGTCTCTTGACATTCCTTCCTTGGACTTCATTCCTGCTGAAATTGAAAGGGGGAGTTCAGTCTTCTCTGGATCTGTTTGGCTCCAGTTAAAGATCTAATTAGGCGTTGGTTACTACAGTAGCTGTTAGGCTAGATTAATTACTATTACGTCCAAAATTATTTCCAAAAATTTGTTGACATAGGGGACTCTTACCTACCTGCCTGTCTGCCTCATTTGGCAAATGTCAAAATTCAGGGAATAGAAATAGAAGTTTTGGTGACAGTGTAATCCTGAGAAAAAGATCCATCTGAGTTATTGGGAAGATTAATGACAGAGTCAATGAGCACATGTAGCACACTATTGCTTGGTGTCTTTACAGACCCTGAATACATAACCTCTTGAGACAAAACTTTCTCAATGTCGAAGGCTTCATGTCTCCCATCCACCATTTCTCTCTCATATGCTCCAATTAATAAACATCTCTTGTTATACTTCAGATGTACTTATGGTATTTTTTTGGTTTGGTCAAAATTATATTGAACTACATGGATTTACTTACCTATAGTTTTTTCCAATATAGTAAGTGTATTGCCACTTTCTTATAAGCTTAAAAATATTTTTCTCTATCTTAATTTATTGTAAGAATATAGCATATATACAATTTAACATAAAAATTATGTGTTAACTGAGTATTTATTAATAAACAGGCTCTTAGTAGTTAGGTTTGGGGAAGAGTCATAAAATATGTATACAATGAGCTGGGCTCAGAGCACTCCGCATGCCAGGATTTCTGGGTGTCTTTTCCTGGTATGTTGGGGGCTCTGGGCAGGACAGCTAGCCACAGGCCCCCTGAGCTGACCACCTAGTCCAGGGGACCAAGGTCCCCCCAAACCTGGTGGGTCTTCAGGGCCACGCCTGGTTAATTGGGCCCTGGGGGGAGGGGGGGAGAAATTCCTCCCTAGGCATCCAAAAACTACAGAGGCTCAGCTGGGCTCAGAGCACTCCGCATGCCAGGATTTCTGGGTGTCTTTGCCTGGTATGTTGGGGGCTCTGGGCAGGACAGCTGGCCACAGGCCCCCTGGGCTGACCACCTAGTCCAGGGGACCAAGGTCCCCCCAAACCTGGTGGGTCTTCAAGGCCACGCCTGGTTAATTGGGCCCTGGGGGGAGGGGGGGAGAAATTCCTCCCTAGGCATCCAAAAACTACAGAGGCTCGGCTGGGCTCAGAGCACTCCGCATGCCAGGATTTCTGGGTGTCTTTGCCTGGTATGTTGAGGGCTCTGGGCAGGACAGCTGGCCACAGGCCCCCTGAGCTGACCACCTAGTCCAGGGGACCAAGGTCCCCCCAAACCTGGTGGGTCTTCAAGGCCATGCCTGGTTAATTGGGCCCTGGGGGGAGGGGGGGAGAAATTCCTCCCTGGGCATCCAAAATCTACAGAGGCACAGCTGGGCTCAGAGCACTCCACATGCCAGGATTTCTGGGTCTTTGACTGGTATGTTGGGGGCTCTGGGCAGGACAGCTGGCCACAGGCCCCCTGGGCTGACCACCTAGTCCATGGGACCAAGGTCCCCCCAAACCTGGTGGGTCTTCAAGGCCACGCCTGGTTAATTGGGCCCTGGGGGGATGGGGGGAGAAATTCCTCCCTAGGCATCCAAAAACTACAGAACCGCGCGGGGGCGCGCGTACTTCATGTACTTCATGTATTCAGAATATTCCTTATTCTTATGTTATGTTTTGCATATACAGAATGTTCATTTTGTATTCTGCCCTTTCCCACACCCATACAAAGCTCTTTTTTACTCCTTAACTCTCTAACCCCCTCTCAAACATCACTAACCTACATTACTCTTTTTAACTTCAGTAGTGTATAATCCTAATCACAGTCCAAAGCTGTGCATTGTGTGTGACAACCCCAAACTGTTTCAAGATACATAAAATGGACACGTATTTCTTTAGAATATTTTGTGGTTTTTTTCGGACAGCTATAATTCTTACTAAATTTTGTCTTATACAGTGATGATTCTAACCACTTTTTACCACTTTTTATCTTATCTTTTTGAGCAGTTTAACAAGGAATTTTGGTGGAAGAGTCCCCCAGTTTAATGCTTATGATTGAACCATGCCATAGGAATCATTGGAATTGTTCTTATGGCCCCCATATGCGCCAATAACACCACGTGGCATTGCTTCTTATTTGCATAGGCACATTAAAATGGGAAAATACTATACATACAAATAAGGTCCTATTTAATAGAGATTGGAACACACAAATCTTGTAGTGCAGAGGGACCTTACACCCTGAACATTGACATAACGACCTGGCACAGACCTCAGAAGAAAGGGCATAATCCATTCTCCCCTGAACCAGGGAAGCCATCCACGAAACATCCAGGCTGGTCTATAACATCACCTGGAAGCAATCCTCTACCACGGAAGACCTACACTGCTCAGACTTTGACCTGCTCAAAAGAGACTTCCCTTAACACTGAGAAGACTTAACAATGACAACGACCTGCTTACAGGACAGGGCTCCTGCATTGCCCTTTGATTGTGAGGTGAAAGGAGAGGATGCTCCACATCCTGACTTCAATGTAAGATATGCAGATTCCAGGATATTTAATACAGAAACATGATACCAACAACAGAGACTGTGTGAAAAATAAAAGTGTGTTGGCACTACAGACAATGTATTGGATTGGATGATCTAGCTTGCCTGAAGCCTAGACTTGGTCTTGTGCCAGGAAACTTCAGGGGTCGGGTCTCTTTGTACTTAGGCCAAGGTTATTTCTTTCCATGTCCCTCATATTTTGGTGGGCCTATGCAAACAACAATTGCCACTCTAACACCATTTTTACTGTGCTCCTTTGACTCTAATCCTTAAAAAGAACTCACTTAAAATTTGAGGTTAATGTAAGCTAATATGCATGTATATGGAAATGTAGGAAAATACTATGCCTGTAATGTTTAAGGAGTTACGCAAGTTTTATGGCTTCAGATTGCTTTGTGTACTGTTAAGAAATATTATAATGTGTTACAATCTGGGGACTTGAGGGACAAAGTAATTGTACATGGATTCTGTCTTATTTATCTTAATGTTCTTTGGCTGAAATTTCAAAGTTAAGATATCAGCAAGGGGACTTCTGAGAATTATGTTATGGGTGATGGTCCTTCCACTGTAACTTTACCTTGTCCTCTTTCTTTGCACCCTTGTTCTCATAATTAAAAAAAATTTAAAAAATATGTATACAATTAGAATGAGATTTCACATAAAAGCAATTTCCATTTATATTTTTGGGTCACACCCAGCAGTGCTCAGGGGTTACTCCTGGCTCTAGGCTCAGAAATTGCCCCTGGCAGGCACAGGGGACCATATGGGATGTTGGGATTCGATCCACCGTCCTTCTGCATGAAAGGCAAACGCCTTACCTCCATGCTATCTATCTGGACCCAGGCCAGTCCATTTATATTTTTTATTTATAAACTAGATAATAATTTGGTGTGGCCACAGCCAGTAATGCTCAGGGGCTAATCCAGGTTCTGCCCTCCATAATCACTTCTTGAAGACTCAGGGATACCAGATATGGGATATCGGGAATGGAATCCAGATTGGCTGCTTGCAAGGCAAACACCTAACCTGTTGTACTATTGCTCAAAGAACATGTACTTGCTGTTGTCCAAAGTGTTAATAAACCTTATTTCTATATTAAAAGGTTCTCCCAAATATTTGGGCAAGAAAACTTATTTGTTTTTTCAGGAGGGAAAAAAAGCATTTTCTTTTCCCCAGAAATAATCTATGACTGTTAGAAAGAACTGTCTTAGTGTCAGAGAGATAGTACAGGGGTTAAGGAAAATGCCCTTCATTAAGTCAGCTCCAGCATTGCATCTGGTTCTTTGAGTATTGCAATGAGTGACTCCGAAGCATAGAGATAAGAGTAAGCTCTTGAACATTCCAGGTATAGCTCTCCCCCAAAGTCCCCCCAAAAAGCAATTTCTATTTGTTTAACAACATATGAGCATAATTGTTATAATGAATTCTTGGACAAGAAAATGAAAAATGCATGCAACTTTTATGACACTGAAAACAAAATAGCACCTCAGATACAGTAATAGAGGTAATTTTTCCAAAGTTTTCTTACATATGCATCCATCAACAATGTTTTTCAAAAGTCACCATTGTTGGATTTACCAATAAAACCAAATATGGGAACCTCAGAAAATAATTACTACATGTGTACTTATTCTTTGAGGAAATGTTTGTTCATCTCTTGCCCATTTTCTGATGACATTGGATGCATTCTTTTGGTAAAATTCTATCAGTTCTTTATATCTCTTATTAAATAAGTATTGGGTAAATAATTACTACCAATATACCATTGTCTTATATATGTTATCACATGAGTTCTGGTTAAATAATTACATCACTGAAATTACTAGTCATCTTTTCCTTTGAGATTCTTATTTTAATGTAGTTCGATTTGTTTATCTTTGATTCCACTACTTGGTCAGTGTGGTTGATCCTTGAATATGTTTTTTGCTTCACTGTCATAGAGCATTCTGCCAAAAATTTTCTCTATATACATAATGGATTAGGTTCTGATTATCAAAGTCTAAATCTATTTTAATTTGTGCATGGCATTACAAAGAGGACTGAGGTGGGTTTTGTTTTGTTTTGTTTTGCATGTAGCTAACTCATTTTTCCAATACTAGTTTTTGAAAAGGCTATTGTTGCTCCACTTCATATTTCTTGCTTTTTTACTAAAGGCTAATTGATCATATACCTGTCTCATGGTATTTAAGACTATTCCACTGATGGGAGGGTCTATCTTTATTTCCATACTATGCTGTTTTAAGACAACTGCTTTGTAGCACAGTTTGAAAATGAGAAAAGTGATTACTGCCATAGTATTTTCTCCACAAAGATTACAGAAGCACTTTTTTTTCCCCTCTGAAGTAGGATTAGATATTGGAAATTTTTTCCAAAAGTTCTCCAACTGTTTTCTATAATATTGGAATGGAGAATCAGCTGAGTTATCTATTTTGTTAGAACGAATCTGGTTCTATTGAATTAGAAGTTCTGATTACATCTAATTTCTTGACGTGTCCATCTGACAATTTTAAATTTTTTATTAATTCACACAAAATAATTATGCTAAGACTTTCTGAAAATGATCCTGTGAGAATCTATGGATAACTAAGCACATGAAACATTAATGTTAGTGATTAATTTTACTAATTACAACTTGAAACTGCTATATTGATTTGTAGTACTTACAGGGCAGAAATAGATTTTTTTTTTAGTAAAACTGTATTTTTTAAATTTTAACACTATGATTACAAGGTTGTTCATAGTAAATATTTTCTACAGATGAAATTGTTCATGATTGAGTTACGGTCATATAACATACAACAACTTTTATCAGTATACATTTTCCACCACCAATGTCCCCAGTTTTCATCTCACCCTCTCTGATGCCCTCTTTCCTCTCACCCACCACTCCTTGCCTGCATTTGGGTCAGGAATTGTTTGGGGCAGATACTCTGGACTTACTCTTTGGCAGGAATCATTTTTGGCAGGGTTTAGGGATCATATATAGAGTTGGTGATGGAACCCAGGTTGGCCACATGCAAGGCAAGAACCCTACCTTCTATACTATTGTTTTGTTCAGGCCTAACAGGGCCAGTAACCACCAAGAACACCTGACCCCCCTTCTTTTTTGACACTGTGTTTGCACTATTCTTAATGAAGGGGTGCCATGCATGTCCCTTTATCCCCATTCAGCATCCAGTTCTTGTCCAGAGTGATCAGTTCTACCTATCACCAGAAATAGTTTTTAACTTGAATAAAATTGTTCAGAATAACTCCATGATAAGACTATTCAATAGAAAAACTTACAGAATAGGTAGCATATAATTTTGCTATAAGTGGGTCTATTGCTTCACTGAAAAATGATTTTCTCTCAGCGAAACCTTTTCCAGGCATGCATGTGGTTCTAATCCATTGTAGGACTGTTGGTTAAAGATGCATAGGCCCATTCAGCTCATGGAACATGTTGGTAATGCTGAGAAAGAAGTGAACTGTAAGGCTCCATAGATTTTTAGCAGCAGATTCAGGTGGAATGAAATGTTAGTATGAAATAATTGGGGCTTTTTTTTTGCCAATGTAACTATGCTTTCAACTCTGGTTTCCTGTAAGAATTACCTGCAGAGATTTAAAAATATCTCAGTTCCCATGTTCTACTGTAGACCAACAAGTCAGTATCCTTGTGAGAAGGAATGTGTCATTAGGCTCTTAAAAATTCCAGGATTTTGGGCCTGGAGAGATAGCACAGCGGCGTTTGCCATGCAAGCAGCCGATCCAGGACCAAACGTGGTTGGTTTGAATCCCGGTGTCCCATGTGGTCTCCTGTGCCTGCCAGGAGCTATTTCTGAGCAGACAGCCAGGAGTAACCCCTGAGCACCGCTGGGTGTGAACCAAAAACCAAAAACCAAAAAAAAAAAAAAAAAAATTTTCAGGATTTTTATCTTCTGCCAGATTTGAGAACCATCATGGTAAATCCATTAAAGATGACTTTTGAAAAGAATGGCTGATAAATGCATATGTAAGAATTTTTTTGGAAATTATGTTTAATTCTGTATCCAAGGTGCTATTTTGTTTTCAATGTCATAAAAGTTGCAGGCATTTTTTCCTTTTCTTGTCCAAGAGCTCATTATAAAAATTGATAGTAATTATGATGATCTGTTGCTAAAGAAAAAGAAATTATCCTTTTTTTCCCCTTTCTTTGGTTTTTGGGCCACACCCGGTGACATTTAGGGGATACTCTTGGCTCTGAACTCAAAAATTGCTCCTGCCTCAGGGGACCATATGGGACTCTAGAGGAATCAAACCGAGGTCTGTTCTGTGTCGGCCGCATACAAGGCAAACGCCTTACCACTGTGCTATAGCTCCGGTCCCAGAAACTGTCCTTTTAAAATTGGGGTTTTATTTTTTATTTTTGGGCCACATTTGGAATTTTCAGAGAGTACATCTATCTTTATACTTAGAGATCACTTGTTGCAATAGTCAGAGAACCACATGCAGGGCAGGAGACCGCTTAATGCAGAGTATTAAGACTTGTGCTATCACTCTTACATTAAGACAGTTATTTCTGACAATCATAAAACTATTACTGGAAAAACAAAGTAGTTTTTTTAAATATATACCTCCTGAATTATGCAGATATACCCTCTAAGTGTTGCAATGTTTTGGGTAAGGTCTGGCTGTGTACTTTCTGCTCCAATTCTTTCTTGAGAGTTTTCCCAGGGTTGTACAGTTTCTTCACACAGACAGTTTAATCAGGACTCTGCTGAATGAATGCCTCAGTGTGGGTCTCTGAAGTTCTCTGTGAATTATTCTTTTCGACTTTGTTGTGAATTCAAGATACTTTGGCTTCCTAATCGGAATTAAGACTTGATGTCTTCTCGCTTTCTTAAATTTAAAGGAAATCTACAGTCCAGCAGTCTAAAACAGTAAGTGTTGAATAGTTCCCCCATGACCTCCTGCTCCTGTCTTTTCTTTTAGTTGTTATTTCAGCTGTTATTTCTCTCTTCTGTTGTCTGGGAAAAAGCAAAAAGAATCTGTACTTTGAGAAGCAATTTTCCTACCCATTTTTATTTTCTTGTTCTGTCTTAAATTTTATAAAACTGACATTTTACCTCTTTTCTTTTCCTTTATATTCTTTCTTAAGAGGAACTCTCAAGCAAGAAGTGTGCAAAATTTCAGGGGCCACTATCAGTGATCCTCTGTCAAATAGGCTGGGCTAAATTCGAGTATTGTTAAGGCCTAACAGTGCCAGTAACCATCAAGGCCACCTCACCCCCCACCTCTCTGTCTGCCTGTCTGTCTGTCTCTCCATACTCCAGTGAGTGGACGTGAAGTACCAGCTATAAAATTAATTTTGTGTGTGTGTGTGTTTGTGTGTGTGTGCATATACATGTCTAACTGCTGAGCACCTTCCTAGCCCTAAGGGCTTAAATTTTATTTTTAGGGCCTGGAGCAGTGGCACAAGCGGTAGGTAATTTTTCTTGCATGCACTAACATAGGACAGAATGCGGTTCTATCCCCCATTGTCCCATATGGTCCCCCAAGCCAGGAGCTATTTCTGAGTGCTTAGCCAGTAGTAACCCCTGAGAGTCACCAGGTGTGGCCCAAGAGCCAAAAAAAAAAAAAAAAAAAAAAAAAAAGAAAGAAAGAAAGAAAAGAAAAAAGTTTTATTTTTTATAGCAAATAGTTCTATTTTTTGATGGAACCTGACACAACTTTGCAAAACATAATTACAGAGGTTGCATCCTCCCAAACTCCTATGCCAGCGTTCTAATTCATTTTTTAGGAATAAATTTCTCTTTACTATTTATTACTACTTGGTTGAAGTTAAATTTGTCACTGGGGTTATTGAAATGCCATGAATCCTCAAAGATAAGATGACCTACACCTTGGTTTTAAGATTTAAAAAAAATCATAAAAAATTTAAATCTAAAAATTTAATTATTTTTAGATAAAAGAATTTCTATTAGGAATTGGATAGTAAATCTTATCCATGTCTCTTACTTAAAAATATATACACTTAGACAATATAAATTCCTTCTTGAATGAAGCTTTTTTTCACTTTAATTTCCAAAGTCATTAGAATAAATATAACATAGCAACTTGCCAAGTCATGCATTGGATGTATATGAATATACAATGAATATGTATATATACATGAATATACAATACCTGACTAATTTTTAGGCAGGGAAAGTGAGAAGTATACTTACATCCAAGACAAGATTTCTTCACTTGATAAATTCTTATTTTCATGATGTTTATAGATGAGTATTTTACTTCAAAATACTGAAGTTATGACTGAACTTTCTTTTTTGGTTTTGGGGCCACACCCAGTAATTTTCCAGTCTTACTCCTGGTTTAGTGCTCAAGAAATGACTTCTGGCAAGCTTGGGGAACCATGTAGGATTAAACTCAGGTTGGTCTTCTGTAAGGCAAACACCTTACCAGCAGATCTACTGCTCTATTCTCTGACTGAAGTTTTTATAAATTAATTTTAAAACTTAGCTGTCATAAACAACATTGTTATATTAAAAATGTATTATAAGTTACAAAGAACCACTTTATGTCTAAGTTTTCTATATTTGTTTTGGAGTGAAACCTGGAAATGCTCTGTGCTAACTCCTGGCTCAGGAATCACTCCTAGCAGGGAACCAGGCATCAAACTTTGGGTCAGCTGCTTGCAAGAAAAAATACTTTCTTTTTCTTTACCTTATGTACTAGGTCTTCAGTCCATGTCTAAATTTTTAGAACACAAGTCTTCTATAACATTTTAAAAAAATTCTGTTTTAAGGAGGCCAAAAAAAATAAATAAAAGCCATTAGTACCTATAACAAAAACAAAGTCATTCAAAAATTCTCTTCTTTTGAAATGAATACTTCTGATAGAAAGAAGGATGTTAGTGGGAATGTTTATTGGTCCAGTCTTTTTTTGGAAAACAGTATGTGTATTCCTCAAAAAACCTAGAAATTGAGCTTCCATCTGATCCACCAATGCCACTCTTTGGGACATACAGTTTTCTGCAAAAACACAATACAGAAAAGTCCTCTGCAAGGTCACTCTTAGGAATATACACTTTTCTGCAAAACAAACAACAACAACAAAACCATAGAAATGCAGAAAAGCCCTCTGCATTCCTATGTTATTTGCAGCACTCTTCACAATAGCCAGAATCTGGAAACAACCCAAGTGTGGAAGAACAGATGAGGAAGTGAATAAAAAAACTTTGGTACCTATACAATAAAATAGGAAAAAATGAATGAAAATTAAAGTTAGGAAAAATGAAGTCATGAAATTTGCTCATAAATGGATGGGTGTAGAGAGTATTATGCTGAGTGAAATGAATCAGAGGGAGAGGAATAAACAGAATAATGAGGCTTATTTGTGAATATGAAAAAATATAGCATGGTATTATTAATCAGGGACAATAGAAACAAGGGCCTGGAAAATCCTTGGTATGAAGCTTGCCACAAATAGTAGGGGAGTAGAGTTAGGGCAGAGAAGGTATGACACTATGACAAAGATAGTTGAAAATAATCACTCTGGACAAGAACTAGTTGTTGAAAGGAGATAAAATGATATGCAGGTTACCCCATCAGTAACTATATTGCAACCACAGTGTGTGTCTAAGAAGAAAAAATAAAACAAAAAAAGAGATAGAGTGTGGAGAAGAAAACTAGGAAAAATAGTAAACTGGTGACATTGGGGATGGGAAATATGCATTCGTGAAAGGTGTTATACATTGTATGACTGAAACTCGATCATAAACAAGTTTGCAATTGTGAAAAAAAACAACTATTATGAGCAAGCTTGTAACCATAATCTTTAAATAAAGTAAATTTATAAAAAAGAAAAATATTTATATGAAGACATATATATGTTGCACACAATAAGTATGTTTTGTCATAATTGATATTCAAAAGTCAGCAAAAAATCAAGAAAAATAATTTGAAGATAACACAATTAATTGGAGTTGACATCGTCAAAATAAAATTAGGGCTGTTATGTTTAAAATTGTCTTCCCTACATTGGAGAAGCCAGATGTATGATGGAACAATTTAAGCAAAGGAATTAAAAATATAAAAATAACCCAAGTGTAGAATGATTAAAGCTATATGTTTAATTTTAAAAAAATCACTAGGTGGCCTTAAAATTTAAGAAGATAAAATCTCCAGGGTGGCATAGATATTGTTTGGGAAATAATAAAAGTATGAGAAATTGGGGGAGGGGAAAGTATGAGAAATGGTCTAACCTTGAAGAAGCCAACAGACATGAGAAATATGTTTCATTGAGAAGCAAATACTAAACTCTTTGGAGATGGAGAAACAGGCATCATACAGAGAAAAATGACAAGAAAATATCAAAGTTAGAGTGGTAAAAATATGAAGAGGCTGTCATAACTCCAGTGCTTTTCTCTGTCATAACAATTCTATTAACTTTTGTACATAGATACAGAGAACTCCAGAACAAGACAATTCAGAAAAATTGTATATAACTTCTTCCAATGGCTACTCTCTTTTTCTACTGTGGAGAAGCTATGTTCTCTCTTAAACATGTTTCTCTATCTTTGTCTCTCTGTGTTTTTCTCTCTCTTTTTCTCTCTCTTTCACTTTCATCCCTTATATTTATATTTCCCCTTATATTTCCCCTTATATTTATCTAAATAAGTTTCTTCAAATAAAACTATTTTGTTTCATTAAAAATGTTATGGGCAGGAATGAATTAAACACTTCAGATTAGAAATTTTAGTAAAAAATTAACATTATAAAGTCAGAATAATTGAAACAACCCAATATGAAAACACAGTAATCTGAACAATGAAGATTAGAGCTTCAGTGATTTGAAATGATCAGAGCTACATAGAGTCCTGAAAGAGAATATAAATTGGGGAATTATAAAAGACATTTGCAGAAAAATAAATTGAAGAAAATTGTTCATATTGATGAAACTGTAAAACAAAAATCATAGATACAAGATACAAGATACTCAATAAACATCAGGCAAAAGAAACAGAGTAAACCCTATAAAAAGATATAACAATTAAAACTGGCCCTTCTTGAGTAAAGTTTTGATAATTTCATCTGCATTTGTATTATAACAAACAACATGAAATAAATTTATTTGTGTCTGCAAAGAGGCAGGCAATGGTGGATTGGTGAACATTTGGTGACACTGGTGGATGGGAAGGTCTCACTGGTGGTGGCATTGATGCTGAACATTAAATAATCTGAAATGAGTGTGTTATGAAAAGCTTAGTAAATCATGGTGTTATAATTAAAGTTAGAAAAAAGAAACATGATGAAACAAACTAAGGTGCACCAAAATCAAATTGATAAGAAATAATTCTGAAAAAGTTCTATTAAAAAGGCAAAGATGGTCATTGCTTTAAGAATCCCTTTATAAACTTAATATTAAAATCAAAATTTCCTCTATCACACGAAATTATAGTGAAAAACAAATGACTTGTTTCAGATACAAAAGATACTTAATTTATCTTGGCAATATATAGTGTATGAGTAACAAAATAATCTCTAGAATAGTTTTCCTAGTACTATTAATTATCTCCCATTTTCTATAAGGATTTATTAAACTAGGCTGTGTTAAAGTATAACACATGAGTATATAATTAAGTTGGATGAAGTTGTGAGCATTATGCATTAGGTAGCAAACCTGGTGATAAGTAATAGGTTAAACTATATAATAATTAGTGTTCATATGTTTTATTTTAGTAAGTTTTTAATAAATAAGTCTTTACTGTTTTATTCTGAGGTTACCACATGTCCTTATGAAGTTTATAAATCTGTAAAAATTAACAAATTACTTATAAAACTATTACATACAAAAGAATAAGAATCGAGTAATTGTACTTTTGAAAGGGAATTAAACTTTGATTATTTTAAAGCAGCATTTCTGGATTCTGTGATCTTTTATTTAAAATAAAATTAAAATTAAGCAAATTAAAATGGAATTAGGAGTTCTATGTGTTAGAATTAGCATATGAATAAAGAAGAAATTCTTGTTTGAGATAGGCAAAAAATTATTGAAACAAAAGCTGCTTTTGCTTCTGTATATAGATACAATATTTCCCTTACTATCATACCATGTGTCCCTTTCTTATGTAATCCAATCAAACATATGTGGAATATAATTACATCAAATCCTTCCTCTAAGTATTGTATTTGTTTAATTTTTATTTTGACCAAAGTGGATTTCAAATCTTTCACAGTAATATTTTAGGTACATAGCAACATTGAATCAGGGGCATTCCCACCACAAATGTTGTCCTCCCTCCACAATACAGCATAAGTATTGTATTTTGAATAAAATTAATTAGATTTTTTTTGAATAAGAGAGGAACTATCATAGGTAAATAAAACTAATGTGGGGGAAAAACAGAACATGACTAACAATCAGGTATCAAGTCTTCATAGTCCCTCTTTGAAAACGAGCAGACAAGTCATATAACCTGACAACACATTTTAATGCAATTTCAATAGAACTGCTCCATATTCCAGAGGATAAACAATGATATCATCTGGAATGGACATTCAAGATGCTTTCATTTCTATTCACAAAGGAGATCTTTTCTAAAGCAATTAATCCATTTCCTCCAACAGAGGAGGGATATTTTCTGGGCAGTTAAATGAGTAGTTAGAATAGCTCTGATGCTTGCTCTAAGAGGGGATTGTGTCTTAGTGACCCTGAATCTTGTGAACAGGAATTCAAGTGAGACTACAATTTTGTAATACTCCAAGATTCTTCCCATGGCCTTACTCTGGTGTGTTTCTCCTTCCTTGTCCTCCATTTAGAGAAAAATCATCTAGATTTTCTTGATAAACAAGACAGTTTACAAAAGGAGAAGTGGAGTGAATTGAATATAGACCATCATTAAAAATAAAGTATTTAAAATAAACATTTTAACAAAACAAAAGAAAAAAGTTTTTGAGGGGCTAGGGAGAGAGATCAAAGAGCTTGAGCACATACTTTGTTAACCAGAGCTAAGTCAGAGCTTTAGCACTAAATTGTGTACCCTGAACTTAAGGCCAGGAATATCCCCAACCCTCTCAATTCTGAGGGAAGAAAAACAGAGCAAACCAAACCATAGAGATTATGTTCATGGAGATTAATTTATTTCTAAGAACTGTATGGATATACTTTTTTCTCAATTTGTGATAAAAGTTAGGCTTGATAGATGCTTTAAAAATAAGTGATGCCGTTTTAATCCATCTTCTGTAGTTGGTGGTCTTGGTCATTATGTTGCTCCTAGGATGGAGCCTGGGATCAAGTCTTTTGTTATGTTTCCGGAAGACCCGTTCAGTTGCAGTTGTCGCACTCAGACCTCTGGAGTTGGAGATCTTGTTTGTTGAACAGATCAAAGACCAAAAGCTAGGCTAGAGCTTTTTGTTGCTGTTGTTGTTGTTGTTGGTCCCGGTTGTAACAACCAGTCATCTGTAATAGCGATCTTGGCTTTTGCATAGATCAAAGGGTGACATGTTTTCTGATTTTGTCTTATCATTGGCTGATGAGGAAGGACAACTTGCTCTTAGATCAAGTTGTTCCCATTTCCTCATTGTCAGGTTATCAATTTAGAACTGGCGCATGTTGGCATCAGAGTAGCATTATGAATGCCCTGGAGGGGATTTGGCTCCTGGTGCTGTTGTGGAGAACTCTGTCGTTTCTATGTCTGGGATCCAGGAGTCAAGGCTGGACAGTCGGTGTCTAGTTCCCTGGAGTCTATGTTGGTCTCACATGACATACGTTCAGGGTAGGAGATGTACCTGTGTTGTAAAAAAGTATTAGTTCTTATCCCTAGTAGATACGAGCTTGTTTTTACACGTAAAATTTCCCCTTTGTTTAATATGTCTTTGCAGGAAGAAGTGGTGCTACATTATATTGCTGGTGGATTTGGGGGTAGAGAGAGAAGAAAACAGACACACGACAAAAACTAAAAATATATATGTTCACACATATCTAAAGAAAAAAAAACGTTTCTTTCTTTTTTTTTTTTTTTTAAAGATTAAATAAAAGGCGTAATTAAAGGAATAAAGTGGGCCGGGAGAGATAGCATGGAGACAAGGCGTCTGTCCTTCCTGCAGGACGGTGGCTCAAATCCCGGCATTCCACATGATCCCCATGCCCACCAGGGGCGATCTCCGAGCATAGAGCCAGGAGCACCCTCTGAGCACCGCCAGGAGTGACCCAAAAGAAGCAAAATCAAATCAAATCAAATAACAATAACAAAAACAAAACAAAACAATGAACAAGAATAAAAAAAGAAGAGAAAAAAAAAACAAAGAAAAAGGGAGAAAGTGATAGAGGAGATTACACTTGGGGAGAAACAGGATAAGAGCTAGTGTTATATAGTTCTATATTTATGATGAAAGTATAGGCTTCCCCGTTGTCTTTTGAGATTTCCTTATGAGGTGTGGGGTCCAGGCAGGGAGGTCTTGGGTAGAGTTCTTGCAGTGGGGGTCCTTTGGAACTAGTTCCGATATCAAGCCACAGTCCATATTAGGGAGAGGTGATTAGGAGGGCCACACTGCATGAGTCAGTCGGGATGTTGGTTATATTTTCTTGCCTGGAACAAGATGAGAGCTTGAGTGGGTGTCTCTTCACTTGGGTAGTGGGTACTGGTTCGTAGAAGAAGCAGAACTGCTAGAACCACAAAGAAAGACTTCATCATAAGCTCCATTCCTTGAGCTGCACAGTCACCAAGATCTCTAGATACAGAGGTCTGATTTTACCATCCAAGACGAAGCACAAGTCTTCCAAACACCACAAAAGCACCAAGGGGAGAGTAAATGATCATGCAAGGAGTCTATAGTTAATCCCATGACAGTATACTTCAGGGGTGGAGAAACCCTGTATCTCCTAGGCCAAGGAAATTACCTCTATAATATCCGCAATAATATGTACCTAAAATACTACTGTGAAAGATATGTAAGCCATTATCTTCAAATTAAAAATTAAAAAATAAAATAAGTGATGTGCACCTGGAAGCAGGGAAGATCCTACAGCTGCCCTGACATCAACCTACTCTAAAGAAAATTTCCTTAACACCCAGAAGATTCATCAACAACAACAACCAGCTTTCAGGGCAGGGCTCTCCTCATTGGCCTCTAATTGTGAGGTGAAACTAGAGGACACTCCACATCATCCTGACTTTGATATAAAGTAGGATATGCACAGAATCCAGGATCTTTAACTACAGAAATCTGACACCAACAACAGCGACTGTGTGGGGAAAAAAAGTTTATTGGCAGCACAGACAATGACTTGAGTTGGACAACCTAGAATGTCCAGAGCCTAAAGTTGGTCTTATGCCAGAAAACTTCGGGGATAAGGTCTCCTTGTATTTAGACCAAGGCTTTTCCTTTCTATGTTCCCCATATTTTGCTGGGCCTGTGCAAACAACAATTGCCATTCTAACACCGTTTTTATTATATTTCTTTAACTCTTATTCTTAAAAGAGAGAGAAAAAAGAAAAGCTTATTAAGCCTTCTGCTATGCCTTGAATAAGTTAATTGGTGATTCAATGATTTTCAAAAATATACTTGCTACTGAACCTTTTCTTTCTCTTCCATCTCATTGGTTTCTCTATTTTTTTAAAATAACTTTGCCTTTGTTCTTCCTGAAACAAATATATTATAACTAATTGTCACAACTATGCGATTTATTTTCTTTAAATAAATTTAAAAAAAGTGATGTGGAGGGTCTGGAGTGATAGTACAGTGCATAGCTTGGTTGCCTTGCTTATATGGCAGACCTGGGTTCCATACCTGGCATCACCAAGCATTGCCAAGAGTAATTCCTGAGTGCAGAGCCAGGACTAAACCCAGAGTGCCACTGTATTGGTCCCAAAATAAACAAACAATCAAACAATAAAACCAAAAACAAACAAAAAAGGGATGTTAAGTAGGAACAATAGTACAGTGGATAGGTTATATAGGCTTGTACATGGCTAGCCCGGGTTCAATCCTCAGCACCAAACACTGTCTCCTGAACCCCATCATGAGTGATCCCTGGGCACTGTTTGGTATTTGACCAAATCATACCAAACCAAATCAAATAAATCTCATAGAGAAAGATGTGAAGATGTGGTCACTTAAAAATTTAATTAGTGTTTTTTGAAGAAAAGTATTAAAAATAAAAGTCATCTCTTGGACACCTACTCACACCATTTTATTCTTGCTGTTCTCCTAAAATATCATAGAAATGGACGGTCATTGTCCAATATTGGGATATCTTGCTTATTTTCTAAAACATATAAAGCAAAGTTGCATCTTTCTAGCTAACAATTTCTCCTTTAATATAAAAATTGAAACCAGTTACTGTAAAAAGGGGGAATTTCAGAATAAACATGCCTCCTGTGGATGGTTCATCTCTTTTCTATTCTTCTTCCCTGGAAATGTTTGAGTTTACATAGAATGAAAGATGCCAGGTTTATCCACATGTGTTTCTCTGTCCTATGAGACACTCAACACTTCCTGGGGAAGCTCCAGATGTGCTGATTTTACTTTTAACATGAGATAAGAAGCTGCAAGTCCTATTTTGATTAGCAATAACAACTCACACCTCACACAAGTGATTAAATTTTGTTCATTCAATGTATCTCAGATTTTAAAAGAGTGAACTGAAGTCCATTTCTCTTGCCCACAAATAAGTAGTTTTTTCCTATTCCAATAAAAAACTATCCCTTATTCTTAGTGTTGACATTTGATAGATGTTAACTATTAAATGTTTACCAACTTTTTCTTTTGTAAAATGAAGAGTAAGGGATATTCATCTTAAACTGAAGCTTTTTGTTTTTTCAGTGGAGGGGCTACACCTGGCAGAGCTCAGAGCTTACTTCCTGCTCAATTCTCAGGGATCACTTGTGGTGGATTTGGGAACCACATAGGATCTGGGGATCAGACACATCTCTGCTGAGAGTAGAACAATTTCCTTACCCACTGTACTTACTATCTCTCTAGTTTCTTTCTCTTTCTTTCTTTCTTTCTTTCTTTCTTTCTTTCTTTCTTTCTTTCTTTCTTTCTTTCTTTCTTTCTTTCTTTCTTTCTTTCTTTCTTTCTTTCTTTCTTTCTTTCTTTCTTTCTTTCTTTCTTTCTTTCTCTTTCTTTCTTTCTTTCTTTCTTTCTTTTCTTTCTTTCTTTCTTTCTTTCTTTCTTTCTTTCTTTCTTTCTTTCTTTCTTTCTTTCTTTCTTTCTTTCTTTCTTTCTTTCTTTCTTTCTTTCTTTCTTTCTTTCTTTCTTTCTTTCTTTCTTTCTTTCTTTCTTTCTTTCTTTCTTTCTTTCTTTCCTCCTCCTCCTCCTTCTTCTTCTTCTTCTTCTTCTACAAGTGATTTATATGATCTACCATTGAGCCACATCTCCAGTCTCACCTAGTTCTTTCTCCTTAAGAAGGCTGCCCCCTTGGGGCCAGCAAGGTGGCACTAGAGGTAAGGTGTCTGCCTTGCAAGCGCTAGCCAAGGAAGGACCGCAGTTCAATCCCCTGGCATCCCATATGGTTCCCCCCCCCAGCCAGGGGCAATTTCTGAGCGCTTAGCCAGGAGTAACCCCTGAGCATCAAACAGTGTGGCCCGAAAAGCCAAAAAAAAAAAAAAAAAAAGAAGGCTGCCCCTCCTAACGTCATGACATATTCTAAGAAGATACTGTATTTGGAAATCCACTCTCATGTGAACTAGCCAGGAGTTTGGCAATAATAAGTATGATCAAAGCATTTTCTTCCTTGTTATAATGATGTACATGTACAAGTGAGGCAGGATGATAAAATTTGGTTATGATGAACATAAAACAGCTAGGTTCCTCAAACTGTAATTCAAGGTGAAAATCTTAAGAGAAATCTTGAAAGCCTTGAAGAGAGCTGTTCCTTCACTTGAGGAAACTTTTATTTCTTCCTTTTATTAGCAGGTATTATTTGAGGGCAATCATGCTAATTAAATTCCTAGTGAAATTTAAGAGTGAAAGGAGGTGTTATTAATGCTTAAACTGAAATAACTGAAACTGTCAAGATTGTGTGAGACAAAGCAGAATATAACTCACCCAACTTGGTTATAACTATACTGACTATTACGACCATCCATCTGTAGATCATTTTCTACTGTTTATAAAAGTATTACATCTGTTTTCATTCTTTTAAAAAAAACTTAGGCCATTTTTGAAGTCCTTCCATGGTGCAATGAAGTTGACTTCATTTTAAATTTAAAATTTGCTTTTGATATGTTCAGGAATGGAGAAGAGAGTGTTCTCAAGGATAATGTAGAGAGCCTAGCAGAGTGGGTATGAGATATAAATCTTTCAATACCCTTTTCTTTGTTCCTTGATGATGACATAAAAAAATACAGAAAGGTAAAATATCTTTGGCTGCCAAGGTATTTAGCAACTTAATTACTTAATTGGTTGTGTGGATGCAGAGATATGTAGCTTTGTTTATTCCAGAGTAAAGCAGCAAACAAATGGGAGTATATTAAACTGAGATGATTCTGCACCTCAAAGAAAATAATGACTAGGATACAAAGGCCACCCACAGAATGAGAGAAATTATTTACCAATATGCATCAGATAAGGAGCTAATATCTAAGATATACAAAATACTGACAGAACTTAACAAAAAAAAAATCTAACCCCACTGAAAAGTGGGGAAAATAAATGAACAGATACTTCCTCAAAGAAGAAACACAGATGGCCAAAAGGCACATGAAAAATTGCTTCACATCACTAATCATCAGGGAGATGCAAATCAAAACAACAATTAGGTACCATCTAACACCACAGAGACTGGCACACATCACACAAAAAAAAATAGAGCAATCAGTGCTGGTGGGA